>NW_023493717.1:0-12500 GCF_013265735.2 Oncorhynchus mykiss | reverse complement strand
ACTGTACAACCCCAGCCATACTGTATAACACCAGCCATACTGTATAACACCAGCCATACTGTACAACCCCAGCCATACTGTATAACCCCAGCCATACTGAACAACCCCAGCCATACTGTATAACCCCAGCCATACTGTATAACCCCAGCCATACTGAACAAACCCAGCCATACTGTATAACACCAGACATACTGTATAACCCCAGCCATACTGTACAACCCCAGCCATACTGTATAACACCAGACATACTGTACAACCCCAGCCATACTGTACAACCCCAGCCATACTGTATAACCCCAGCCATACTGTACAACCCCAGCCATACTGTATAACCCCAGCCATACTGTACAACCCCAGCCATACTGTACAACCCCAGCCATACTGTACAACCCCAGCCATACTGTATAACACCAGACATACTGTATAACCCCAGCCATACTGTACAACCCCAGCCATACTGTATAACCCCAGCCATACTGTACAACCCCAGCCATACTGTACAACCCCAGCCATACTGTATAACACCAGACATACTGTACAACCCCAGCCATACTGTACAACCCCAGCCATACTGTATAACCCCAGCCATACTGTATAACCCCAGCCATACTGTATAACACCAGACATACTGTACAACCCCAGCCATACTGTACAACCCCAGCCATACTGTATAACCCCAGCCATACTGTACAACCCCAGCCATACTGTATAACCCCAGCCATACTGTACAACCCCAGCCATACTGTATAACCCCAGCCATACTGTACAACCCCAGCCATACTGTACAACCCCAGCCATACTGTACAACCCCAGCCATACTGAACAACCCCAGCCATACTGTATAACCCCAGCCATACTGTACAACCCCAGCCATACTGTATAACCCCAGCCATACTGTACAACCCCAGCCATACTGTACAACCCCAGCCATACTGTATAACCCCAGCCATACTGTACAACCCCAGCCATACTGTATAACCCAGCCATACTGTACAACCCCAGCCATACTGTACAACCCCAGCCATACTGTATAACACCAGACATACTGTATAACACCAGACATACTGTACAACCCCAGCCATACTGTACAACCCCAGCCATACTGTATAACCCCAGCCATACTGTACAACCCCAGCCATACTGTATAACCCCAGCCATACTGTACAACCCCAGCCATACTGTATAACCCCAGCCATACTGTACAACCCCAGCCATACTGTATAACACCAGACATACTGTACAACCCCAGCCATACTGTACAACCCCAGCCATACTGTACAACCCCAGCCATACTGTATAACACCAGACATACTGTACAACCCCAGCCATACTGTACAACCCCAGCCATACTGTATAACCCCAGCCATACTGTATAACCCCAGCCATACTGTATAACACCAGACATACTGTACAACCCCAGCCATACTGTACAACCCCAGCCATACTGTATAACCCCAGCCATACTGTACAACCCCAGCCATACTGTATAACCCCAGCCATACTGTACAACCCCAGCCATACTGTATAACCCCAGCCATACTGTACAACCCCAGCCATACTGTATAACCCCAGCCATACTGTACAACCCCAGCCATACTGTACAACCCCAGCCATACTGTATAACACCAGACATACTGTACAACCCCAGCCATACTGTACAACCCCAGCCATACTGTATAACCCCAGCCATACTGTATAACCCCAGCCATACTGTATAACACCAGACATACTGTACAACCCCAGCCATACTGTACAACCCCAGCCATACTGTATAACCCCAGCCATACTGTACAACCCCAGCCATACTGTATAACCCCAGCCATACTGTACAACCCCAGCCATACTGTATAACCCCAGCCATACTGTACAACCCCAGCCATACTGTACAACCCCAGCCATACTGTACAACCCCAGCCATACTGAACAACCCCAGCCATACTGTATAACCCCAGCCATACTGTACAACCCCAGCCATACTGTATAACCCCAGCCATACTGTACAACCCCAGCCATACTGTATAACCCCAGCCATACTGTACAACCCCAGCCATACTGTACAACCCCAGCCATACTGAACAACCCCAGCCATACTGAACAACCCCAGCCATACTGTACAACCCCAGCCATACTGTACAACCCCAGCCATACTGAACAACCCCAGCCATACTGTATAACCCCAGCCATACTGTACAACCCCAGCCATACTGTATAACCCCAGCCATACTGTACAACCCCAGCCATACTGTATAACCCCAGCCATACTGTACAACCCCAGCCATACTGTACAACCCCAGCCATACTGAACAACCCCAGCCATACTGAACAACCCCAGCCATACTGTACAACCCCAGCCATACTGTACAACCCCAGCCATACTGAACAACCCCAGCCATACTGTACAACCCCAGCCATACTGTACAACCCCAGCCATACTGTACAACCCCAGCCATACTGTACAACCCCAGCCATACTGTACAACCCCAGCCATACTGTACAACCCAGCCATACTGTACAACCCCAGCCATATTGTACAACCCCAGCCATACTGAACAACCCCAGCCATACTGTACAACCCCAGCCATACTGTACAACCCAGCCATACTGAACAACCCCAGCCATACTGTACAACCCCAGCCATACTGAACAACCCCAGCCATACTGAACAACCCCAGCCATACTGAACAACCCCAGCCATACTGTACAACCCCAGTCATACTGTACAACCCCAGCCATACTGTACAACCCCAGCCATACTGTACAACCCCAGCCATACTGTACAACCCCAGCCATACTGTACAACCCCAGCCATACTGTATAACCCCAGCCATACTGTACAACCCCAGCCATACTGTACAACCCCAGCCATACTGTATAACCCCAGCCATACTGAACAACCCCAGCCATACTGAACAACCCCAGCCATACTGAACAACCCCAGCCATACTGAACAACCCCAGCCATACTGAACAACCCCAGCCATACTGAACAACCCCAGCCATACTGTACAACCCCAGCCATACTGAACAACCCCAGCCATACTGAACAACCCCAGCCGTACTGTACAACCCCAGCCATACTGTACAACCCCAGCCATACTGAACAACCCCAGCCATACTGTACAACCCCAGCCATACTGAACAAACCCAGCCATACTGTACAACCCCAGCCATACTGAACAACCCCAGCCATACTGAACAACCCCAGCCATACTGTACAACCCCAGCCATACTGTACAACCCCAGCCATACTGTACAACCCCAGCCATACTGTATAACCCCAGCCATACTGTACAACCCCAGCCATACTCTACAACCCCAGCCATACTCTACAACCCCAGCCATACTGAACAACCCCAGCCATACTGTACTACCCCAGCCATACTGAACAACCCCAGCCATACTGTACAACCCCAGCCATACTGTACAACCCCAGCCATACTGTACAACCCCAGCCATACTGTACAACCCCAGCCATACTGTATAACCCCAGCCATACTGTACAACCCCAGCCATACTGTACAACCCCAGCCATACTGTATAACCCCAGCCATACTGAACAACCCCAGCCATACTGAACAACCCCAGCCATACTGAACAACCCCAGCCATACTGTACAACCCCAGCCATACTGAACAACCCCAGCCATACTGAACAACCCCAGCCATACTGTACAACCCCAGCCATACTGAACAACCCCAGCCATACTGAACAACCCCAGCCATACTGAACAACCCCAGCCATACTGTACAACCCCAGCCATACTGAACAACCCCAGCCATACTGAACAACCCCAGCCATACTGAACAACCCCAGCCATACTGAACAACCCCAGCCATACTGAACAACCCCAGCCATACTGTACAACCCCAGCCATACTGTACAACCCCAGCCATACTGTACAACCCCAGCCATACTGAACAACCCCAGCCATACTGTACAACCCCAGCCATACTGTACAACCCCAGCCATACTGTAAATATTTCATATTTCTTTGTGTTTAGTTCCATTGGACTTTGTGGTCTCTTTGCTGGCAGCACAAACATGACTTGGAAGCCAGAACACAAGAAGAGAGCAGACGTTGGAATATACCTGCTGGCTCAATACCCAGTCTCCATATGCCCCACTCTCCCTCACTGCTGCCTGGACAGCCTGCCTGCCTGCCCTCCCAGGCCCACACACCAAGATACACACACACCCACACACCAAGATACACACACACACCAAGATACACACACACACACACACAAACACCAAGACACACACACACACCAAGATACACACACACACACCAAGATACACACACACACCAAGATACACACACACAAACACCAAGACACACACACACACCAAGATACACACACACACACACACCAAGACACACACACACACACACACACACACACCAAGACACACACACACACACACCAAGATGCACACACACACACACCAAGACACACACACACTCCAAGATACACACACACCAAGACACACATACACACACACCAAGACACACAAACACCAAGACACACACACACACCAAGAAAGCGAGAGCGACAGCGAGATACACACAGACCAACACACACCGTCACACACACAAACACAGCCCAACACACCCTTCACACACACACGCTTCACTGGGGATATGCCATCAAGAGTAATCCTGGCCTAGTTTCCCTGCCCCAATCAAAATACAGTCAACACCACATACCACGGAGGAGAGGGATGGGAAGTGGAAGGGAATGGAGGGGAGAAGGAGGGAGAAGGGGTAAAGAGAGGGAGAAGGGGAGAGAGAGGGGGACGGAGGGAGAGAGAGGGGGACGGAGGGAGAGAGAGGGAGAAGGGGGAGAGAGAGAAGGGGGAGAGAGAGGGAGAAGGGGAGAGCGAGAGGGAGAAGGGGGGGAGAGCGAGGGAGAAGGGGGAGAGAGAGGGAGAAGGGGAGAGAGAGGGAGAAGGGGGGAGAGAGGGAGAAGGGGGAGAGAGGGAGAAGGGGAGAGCGAGAGGGAGAAAAGGGGGAGAGAGAGAGAGGGAGAAGGGGAGAGGGAGAAAAGGGGGAGAAAAGGGGGAGAGAGAGAGAGGGAGAAGGGCAGAGAGAGAGGGAGAAAAGGGGGAGAGAGAGAGAGAGAGGGAGAAGGGCAGAGAGAGAAGAGGAGAGAAGAGAAGAGAGAAGAGAGAAGAGGAGAGTTGTCTGTAGCTTCCCTGTCTGATACGTCTGTAGCCTACTACTGGAGATCTGACCTGTCTGATACGTCTGTAGTCTACTACTGGAGATCTGACCTGTCTGATACGTCTGTAGTCTACTACTGGAGATCTGACCTGTCTGATACGTCTGTAGCCTACTACTGGAGATCTGACCTGTCTGATACGTCTGTAGTCTACTACTGGAGATCTGACCTGTCTGATACGTCTGTAGTCTACTACTGGAGATCTGACCTGTCTGATACGTCTGTAGTCTACTACTGGAGATCTGACCTGTCTGATACGTCTGTAGCCTACTACTGGAGATCTGACCTGTCTGATACGTCTGTAGTCTACTACTGGAGATCTGACCTGTCTGATACGTCTGTAGTCTACTACTGGAGATCTGACCTGTCTGATACGTCTGTAGTCTACTACTGGAGATCTGACCTGTCTGATACGTCTGTAGTCTACTACTGGAGATCTGACCTGTCTGATACGTCTGTAGCCTACTACTGGAGATCTGACCTGTCTGATACGTCTGTAGCCTACTACTGGAGATCTGACCTGTCTGATACGTCTGGAGCCTACTACTGGAGATCTGACCTGTCTGATACGTCTGTAGTCTACTACTGGAGATCTGACCTGTCTGATACGTCTGTAGTCTACTACTGGAGATCTGACCTGTCTGATACGTCTGTAGTCTACTACTGGAGATCTGACCTGTCTGATACGTCTGTAGTCTACTACTGGAGATCTGACCTGTCAGATACGTCTGTAGCCTACTACTGGAGATCTGACCTGTCTGATACGTCTGTAGCCTACCACTAGAGATCTGACCTGTCTGATACGTCTCTATTCTACTAATGGAGATCTGATACGTCTGTAGTCTACTACTGGATATCTGACCTGTCTGATACGTCTGGAGCCTACTACTGGAGACCTGACCTGTCTGATACGTCTGTAGTCTACTACTGGAGATCTGACCTGTCTGATACGTCTCTAGTCTACTACTGGAGATCTGACCTGTCTGATACGTCTGTAGCCTACTACTGGAGATCTGACCTGTCTGATACGTCTGTAGCCTACTACTGGAGACCTGACCTGTCTGATATTTCTGTAGCCTACTACTGGAGATCTGACCTGTCTGATACGTCTGTAGCCTACCACTAGAGATCTGACCTGTCTGATACGTCTGTAGCCTACCACTAGAGATCTGACCTGTCTGATACGTCTGTAGCCTACCACTAGAGATCTGTAGTGCACTACTTAGTGAATAGGGTGCCATTTTGGATGCATCAATGCGTGAACGAGCTCAACAGTCTCTGTCCAGACACTCATGTAGGCCTGGGATTTGATTATTTATTTACATTTTCCATGTATCATTTTTCATTCTGTCAGTATGCAGTATGAAAATATTCCACGGAGGGATTCAGGTCTCTGAGAGCATGCCACACACACACACACACACACACACACACACACACACACACACACACACACACACACACACACACACACACACACACACTTGCACGCACACACAAAGGGACACACTTTACGTGAAAGTGAGACACACACACGGAGTGAGACACACACACACAGGCTCACAAACACACACACACACACACACACTCAAACACAGACACACACACATGGAAACACACACAGGGACACACACACAGCGGGCCACAGCGGGCCACAGGAAGCCTGACGTCTCAGTACGCAGTACTAACGGTCTTATTTTTTAAGAAGAACAGCAGCAGCTCATTCACTGACATGAATACTGTACTGTACTGTACACACACACACCTGTATGTACTGTGCTGTACTGTACACACACACACCTGTATGTACTGTGCTGTACTGTACACACACACACACCTGTATGTACTGTGCTGTACTGTACACACACACACACACACCTGTATGTACTGTGCTGTACACACACACACACCTGTATGTACTGTACTGTACACACACACCTGTATGTACTGTACTGCCTGGTTTCCATTAAGACACACACGCACACACCTGTATGTACTGTACTGCCTGGTTTCCATTAAGACACACACACACACACACCTGTATGTACTGTACTGCCTGGTTTCCATTAAGACACACACACACACACACCTGTATGTACTGTACTGCCTGGTTTCCATTAAGACACACAGGCCCCAATTCTCTCCTCTCAAAACAACCCAAAAAACTTGTTCATATGAAATGTTGCCGTCTGAACCCTCTGTGATCCTCTCATATGCTTTTTCCCTTCTGAAACCTGACATGAAAAGGACCTGCTGTGGATTGGCTGTAGGTTATAATCCTCAGAGTGGTGCTTCGCCTTGTCTTCACACCTCATGTATGGAACCATAGTCACATCTAGACGTTCAGAGTTTCCTATAGCCTGCCTGGACTACCAGGTATTGGTTAAAGGCAAGTTCAATCAAGCACAGATCAGTACTTAAACCCAGGTCTACTGCCCACCGCTGGGTCTCATGTGGTGGGACATGGTAGGTCTGATTAGAAAGAACACCGTTGATTATCAGTGGAACACATACCACATATAACCGAACCACCGTTTAAAAAGTATAAAGAGAGAGTAAGAGATGTCCTGTATTAGGGCATTAATGATTACAGTGAAATGACTAGTGGACAACAGAAGGGACAGGAGTTAAAGCCCGTCAGAAGACAGTGTGGGATTCCATCTACACGAGATACATTGTTTACATGAATAACTACAGAACACAGTTCAGTGATATAATATCATAGTAATGGTAGTTGAATAACTACAGAACACAGTTCAGTGATATAATATCATCGAACCGGTAGTTTAACTACAGAACACAGGCAATAATATCATAGAACTGGTAGTTTAACTACATAACACAGTTCAGTGATATAATATCATAGTAGTGGTAGTTGAATAACTACAGAACACAGTTCAGTGATATAATATCATCGAACCGGTAGTTTAACTACAGACCACAGGCAATAATATCATAGAACTGGTAGTTTAACTACAGGACACAGTTCAGGGATATAATATCATAGAACTGGTAGTTTAACTACAGGACACAGTTCAAGGAAATCATATCATATTGACCTGATAGAAATCTTTAAGTACTTTTGTCTGTCTGAGTCTACAGAGACTCACAGACCTCTCCGTGCCATAATCTTTATGTGTGACTTCCCCTGAAATAATCATCCGATTCCATAATCACAGAGAGAGAGAGAGAGAGAGAGAGAGAGAGAGAGAGGGAGAGAGAGTGAGAGAGAGAGAGAGAGAGACAGAGAGACAGAGAGAGACAGAGAGAGAGAGAGACAGAGAGAGAGAGAGACAGAGAGACAGAGAGAGAGAGAGAGAGAGAGAGAGAGAGACAGAGAGAGAGAGAGACAGAGAGAGAGAGAGACAGAGAGAGAGAGAGACAGAGAGAGAGAGTGAGAGAGAGAGAGAGAGAGAGAGAGAGAGAGAGAGAGAGAGAGAGAGAGACAGAGAGAGAGAGACAGAGAGAGAGAGAGAGAGACAGAGAGAGAGAGAGAGAGAGAGAGACAGAGAGAGAGAGAGACAGAGAGAGAGAGAGACAGAGAGAGAGAGAGACAGAGAGAGAGAGTGAGAGAGAGAGAGAGAGAGAGAGAGAGAGAGAGAGAGAGAGAGAGAGAGAGAGAGAGAGAGAGACAGAGAGAGAGAGACAGAGAGAGAGAGAGAGAGAGAGACAGAGAGAGAGAGAGAGAGAGAGAGAGACAGAGAGAGAGAGAGAGAGAGAGAGAGAGAGAGAGAGAGACAGAGAGAGACAGAGAGAGAGACAGAGAGAGACAGAGAGAGAGAGAGAATGTAATTATCATTTTTTTCTTCTTTTGAATCAGTATAATCTTTAGGGGAATTGACACGAGCACCTTTCATGTGTTTGCCTCTCCCTCTCTCTTTTATTCAGAAACTCAACTGCTTCATAAGTGGACAGAATAAAATGTGAAAAAAAGGGGAGGGTGGGAGAGTTATGTAAATGTTGTTAGGCATCGCCTCTCCTGGATTACAATATTAATATGAATATTCATATTTGGACTGTGGCCTGTGTGAAAGACAATGGGGAGTCTTAGACCCATGAGGAGTGAGCTGGAGGTTTGCCTCTTCACTGTATTCAGCTCTGTCCTGTTACAAAGACCGCGATTTTACGCTGAGACCTCGATAGGGACTGTTTGGGGACGGCATGGAGCGAGGGCGAAGCGCGGGGCGAATCACCCCCCTGAGTGCCCATCAATACACACAGACAGGAAGTAGTCCCGTCCCCACGGTGATTCCCATAGATTCCTCTGATTCCATTGGACCGTTGGTTAGTTACGCATTCAATGAAGATCTAAAGATCCACCATGCTTTGCTACTGGGACAGCGAGACACACAATAATAAAAGGCTGGGTATGAGATGACAGTGAAAGACAGGAGCAAAATAAATAAATACATTCAGATTTCGTTCCCCAGTCACAACATATGATGGAGATAACGGTGGGGTTGACCTTTTTAGACACTGAGAAATTGTCTGTATGATCATAAAACAAACACAGAAAACAAAGAAGAAAGAAATGAAAACAATAGAATAAAGCAAAAGAGGGTCAAAGGTTAATGTCTTACAAGCCAGATTACAGCCCCTCTTCTATCCATCCCTTCTTTCTTTCTCTTTATTTTATGTCCATCCATAAAGACAGGGTTTTATGGGCACTCCAATGGCTGGAGCTCACAGAACATCCATGTGAATGAGAGCAATCCACAGGAGAGTAATAGAGAGAGAGAGAGAGAGAGAGAGAGAGAGAGAGAGAGACAGAGAGACAGAGACAGAGACAGAGAGACAGACGGAGACAGAGAGACAGAGACAGAGAGACAGAGGCAGAGAGAGACAGAGACAGAGAGACAGAGAGAGACAGAGACAGAGAGACATAGACACAGAGACAGAGACACAGAGACAGAGAGAGACAGAGACAGAGAGACATAGACACAGAGACAGAGACACAGAGACAGAGAGACAGAGACAGAGACTGACAGAGAGACAGAGACAGAGACTGACAGAGACAGAGACACAGAGACACAGAGACACAGAGACAGAGACACAGAGACACAGAGACAGACAGACAGACAGACAGACAGACAGACAGACAGACAGACAGACGGACAGATGGACAGACAAAGAGAGAGAGATACAGAGAGAGACTTAAAATAGAGAAAAGCAATCTGGGCTACTAATCACCGAATCTTAGACGTTGGACTTACGATGCATGAGAGTCCTCAAACCCGACCCATCTGAAAATACCGTTACGAAGAGCTGATTTAGAATCAGTTTTACCTTTTAGATTGTAGTGAATAAGATTATATGGACAGGGAGGACCTGGTTCTAGATCAGCACTCCTACTCTGAGACGCTTAATGAACAAGGGCCCAGGCCTGGCTCTGGATCTGACCAAGCCTACTGGGCTTAGCTACCACTGCTGTGGTCCAACACAGTGCTCTTTTCAAGAGGAGATGATGTCCCTTTAGAGTTGGATGGACATAGAAACTGGTGTGGGGCTCGAAAGCTCAAACATTGGCAGGTATCAGAGAGAAGAGAAAGGTGGGGGAGAGGGGGTTAGGAGAAGAGGGAGAGAGAGAGAGAGAGAGAGAGAGAGAGAGAGAGAGCGACAAAGAGAGAAAGAGAGAAAAAGAGATAGAGAGAAAGTGAGAGAGGAGGGGAGATGGGAGAGAGATGGGGGAATTAGAGATGGGGGAATTAAAAGAGAGAGGTTCCCACCTAGGAGTTACGATGAGAGAGGTACAGTGCACCATGGGTAGCAGCCACATTCTCTCCTCTGTCAGAACACTCTACCCCCCCTCCTCTGTCAGAACACTCTACCCCCCCCTCTCCTCTGTCAGAACACTCTACCCCCCCTCCTCTGTCAGAACACTCTACCCCCCCGCTCTCCTCTGTCAGAACACTCTACCCCTCCCCCTCTCCTCTGTCAGAACACTCTACCCCCGACCCCCCTCTCCTCTGTCAGAACACTCTACCCCCCCCCCCCTCTCCTCTGTCAGAACACTCTACCCCCCTCCCTCTCCTCTGTCAGAACACTCTACCCCCCCTCCTCTGTCAGAACACTCTACCCCCCCGCTCTCCTCTGTCAGAACACTCTTACCCCCCCTCTCCTCTGTCAGAACACTCTACCCCCCCTCCTCTGTCAGAACACTCTACCCCCCCTCTCCTCTGTCAGAACACTCTACCCCCCCCTCTCCTCTGTCAGAACACTCTACCCCCGACCCCCCCTCCTCTGTCAGAACACTCTACCCCCCTCCTCTGTCAGAACACTCTTACCCCCCCTCTCCTCTGTCAGAACACTCTACCCCCCCTCCTCTGTCAGAACACTCTAACCCCCCTCTCCTCTGTCAGAACACTCTACCCCCCCCTCTCCTCTGTCAGAACACTCTACCCCCGACCCCCCTCTCCTCTGTCAGAACACTCTACCCCCGACCCCCCTCTCCTCTGTCAGAACACTCTACCCCCCCTCTCCTCTGTCAGAACACTCTACCCCCCCCCTCTCCTCTGTCAGAACACTCTACCCCCGACCCCCCTCTCCTCTGTCAGAACACTCTACCCCCCCTCTCCTCTGTCAGAACACTCTACCCCCCCCTCTCCTCTGTCAGAACACTCTACCCCCGACCCCCACTCCTCTGTCAGAACACTCTACCCCCCCTCTCCTCTGTCAGAACACTCTACCCCCCCTCTCCTCTGTCAGAACACTCTACCCCCCCCCCTCCTCTGTCAGAACACTCTACCCCCCCCCCTCCTCTGTCAGAACACTCTACCCCCCCTCTCCTCTGTCAGAACACTCTACCCCCCCCCTCTCCTCTGTCAGAACACTCTACCCCCGACCCCCCTCTCCTCTGTCAGAACACTCTACCCCCCCTCTCCTCTGTCAGAACACTCTACCCCCCCTCTCCTCTGTCAGAACACTCTACCCCCCCTCTCCTCTGTCAGAACACTCTACCCCCCCTCTCCTCTGTCAGAACACTCTACCCCCGACCCCCCTCTCCTCTGTCAGAACACTCTACCCCCCCTCTCCTCTGTCAGAACACTCTACCCCCCTCTCCTCTGTCAGAACACTCTACCCCCCCCCTCCTCTGTCAGAACACTCTACCCCCCCTCTCCTCTGTCAGAACACTCTACCCCCCCTCTCCTCTGTCAGAACACTCTACCCCCCCCCTCCTCTGTCAGAACACTCTACCCCCGACCCCCCTCTCCTCTGTCAGAACACTCTACCCCCCCTCTCCTCTGTCAGAACACTCTACCCCCCCCCCTCCTCTGTCAGA
>NW_023493716.1:300000-310465 GCF_013265735.2 Oncorhynchus mykiss | reverse complement strand
TAGAGTAGTGGGGAGGAGAGGGGAGAGTAGAGTAGTGGGGAGGAGAGGGGAGAGGAGAGTAGTGGGGAGGGGAGGGGAGAGGAGAGTAGTGGGGAGGAGAGGGGAGAGGAGAGTAGTGGGGAGGAGAGGGGAGAGGAGAGTAGTGGGGAGGAGAGGGGAGAGTAGAGTAGTGGGGAGGAGAGGGGAGAGTAGAGTAGTGGGGAGGGGAGGGGAGAGGAGAGTAGTGGGGAGGGGAGGGGAGGAGAGGGGAGAGGAGAGTAGTGGGGAGGAGAGGGGGGAGTAGCAGGGAGGGGAGGGGAGAGGAAGGGAGGGAGGTAGGAGAGATGATGCATGGGTAATATAATTTTGCCCTGGGCAGCGGGGCTTAGAAATGAGGTGGGAACACAACAATAGATATCACAACACACGTTTAATATACAGCTGTTATTAGACCTTAATACCAGTTCATATCAATGTCTTTCATAAAACACAGATACACTCTGTGGCCAGTGTATTAGGTACAGCCATCTAGTACCAGGCCAGTTTATTAGGGACAGCCATCTAGTACCAGGCCAGTTTATTAGGTACAGCCATCTAGTACCAGGCCAGTTTATTAGGTACAGCCATCTATTACCAGGCCAGTTTAATATACAGCTGTTATTAGACCTTAATATACCAGTTCATATCAATGTCTTTCATAAAAACACAGATACACTCTGTGGCCAGTTTATTAGGTACACACATCTAGTACCAAGACAGTTTATTAGGTACGGCCATCTAGTACCCGGACAGTTTATTAGGTATACCCATCTTGTACTGGGTCGGACCCCCCTTTGCCTCCAGAAGACTCTGAATATTTCCGGGGATGGAAACATTGCTCAATTGGTATCAAGGGACTTAATATCTGAAAACATTCTCCACACTATTCCACCACTGCCACCAGCCCCTACCGTTGACACCAGGCAGGATGGGGCCAAGGAGAGGAGGAGGGGAAGAGGAAGAGGAGAAGAGGAGAGGAAGAGAAGAGGAGGAAGAGGAGAGGAGGAAGGGAAGAGGAGAGGAGGGGGGAAGAGGGGAGGAGGAGGAAAAGCATTCTCAGAGTTAGACAGTGATAAGGAGCGACATGTCGGAGCGCAGGGCCAAACACCAGGGCTGACTGCTCTGTGCTCTCTTGTATGTGTGTGTGTGTCACAGGGGTAAACACCAGGGCTCCCTGCTCACACCAGGCTCAGACATTACAGCGTTTTAACTTCCATTAACATGTCACTTCCCCTAACGTGTGTGTGTGTGTGTGTGTATGTGTGTTTGTGTGTGTGTGTGTGTGTGTGTGTGTGTGTGTGTGTGTGTGTGTGTGTGTGTGCGTGTGTATGACCAGGGGCTGTCACATACAGTAACAGTTCAGCGGAGTCTAGCAGGAAAACCCTGAGAGCTGACGACCCCACCATCCATCAAACCTGACACACACACCACCCCCTCATCACAATGTGTCTGTGACAGAAAGGAAGAAATATAGAAACAGAAGGCAGAGAGAGAGAAGCAGAGAGAGATTGGCAGAGAGAGAGGCAGAGAGGGGTAGGAGGAAGAGAGAGAGGAGAGTGTACGAGTCTTGGTGAGAGAGGCAGTGAGATGTATGTGACTATTAATGAACTGGGTAACATGTTTAGTCTGTTAACACTCTATAATAACCTCTTCCACAGTCACAATGGAGACATGGGATGTTGTAATGCCTCCTCCACAGTCACTATGGAGAGATGGATGTTGTAATGCCTCCTCCACAGTCACTATGTAGAGATGGATGTTGTAATGCCTCCTCCACAGTCACTATGGAGAGATGGATGTTGTAATGCCTCCTCCACAGTCACTATGGAGACATGGATGTTGTAATGCCTCCTCCACAGTCTCTATGGAAAGATGGATGTTGTAATGCCTCCTCCACAGTCACTTTGGAGATATGGATGTTGTAATGCCTCCTCCACAGTCACTATGGAGAGATGGATGTTGTAATGCCTCCTCCACAGTCTCTATGGAGATATGGATGTTGTAATGCCTCCTCCACAGTCACTATGTAGAGATGAATGTTGTAATGCCTCCTCCACAGTCACTATGGAGAGATGGATGTTGTAATGCCTCCTCCACAGTCACTATGTAGAGATGGATGTTGTAATGCCTCCTCCACAGTCACTATGTAGAGATGGATGTTGTAATGCCTCCTCCACAGTCACTATGGAGAGGGATGTTGTAATGCCTCCTCCACAGTCTCTATGGAGAGATGGATGTTGTAATGCCTCCTCCACAGTCACTATGGAGAGATGGATGTTGTAATGCCTCCTCCACAGTCTCTATGGAGAGATGGATGTTGTAATGCCTCCTCCACAGTCACTATGGAGAGATGGATGTTGTAATGCCTCCTCCACAGTCACTATGGAGAGATGGATGTTGTAATGCCTCCTCCACAGTCTCTATGGAGATATGGATGTTGTAATGCCTCCTCCACAGTCGCTATGTAGAGATGAATGTTGTAATGCCTCCTCCACAGTCACTATGGAGAGATGGATGTTCTAATGCCTCCTCCACAGTCTCTATGGAGAGATGGATGTTGTAATGCCTCCTCCACACTCACTATGGAGAGATGGATGTTGTAATGCCTCCTCCACAGTCTCTATGGAGAGATGGATGTTGTAATGCCTCCTCCACAGTCACTATGTAGAGATGGATGTTGTAATGCCTCCTCCACAGTCACTATGGAGAGATGGATGTTGTAATGCCTCCTCCACAGTCTCTATGGAGATATGGATGTTGTAATGCCTCCTCCACAGTCACTATGGAGAGATGGATGTTGTAATTCCTCCTCCACAGTCTCTATGGAGATATGGATGTTGTAATGCCTCCTCCACAGTCACTATGGAGAGATGGATGTTGTAATGCCTCCTCCACAGTCACTATGGAGAGATGGATGTTGTAATGCCTCCTCCACAGTCTCTATGGAGAGATGGATGATGTAAGGCCTCCTCCACAGTCTCTATGGAGAGATGGATGTTGTAATGCCTCCTCCACAGTCTCTATGGAGAGATGGATGTTGTAATGCCTCATCCACAGTCACTATAGCAATATGGATGTTGTAATGCCTCCTCCACAGTCTCTATGGAGATATGGATGTTGTAATGCCTCCTCCACAGTCTCTATAGAGAGATGGATATTGTAATGCCTCCTCCACAGTCACTATGGAGATATGGATGTTGTAATGCGTCCTCCACAGTCACTATGTAGAGATGGATGTTGTAATGCCTCCTCCACAGTCTCTATGGAGAGATGGATGTTGTAATGCCTCCTCCACAGTCACTATGTAGAGATGGATGTTGTAATGCCTCCTCCACAGTCACTATGGAGAGATGGATGTTGTAATGCCTCCTCCACAGTCTCTATGGAGAGATTGATGTTGTAATGCCTTATATCTGGTTATAGCTGGTTATCTAGCTGACTACAGCTCAGCATTCAACACCATAGTACCCTCCAAGTTCATCATTAAGCTGTAGGCCCTGGGTCTCAACCCCGCCCTGTGCAACTGGGTCCTGGACTTCCTGACGGGCCGCCCCCAGGTGGTGAAGGGTAGGTAACAACACCTCCGCTTCGCTGATCCTCAACACTGGGGCCCCACAAGGGTGCGTTCTCAGCCCCCTCCTGTACTCCCTGTTCACCCACGACTGCGTGGCCATGCACGCCTCCAACTCAATCATCAAGTTTGCGGACGACACAACAGTGGTAGGCTTGATTACCAACAACGACGAGACGATCTACAGGGAGGAGTAAAGGGCACTCGGAGTGTGGTGTCAGGAAAACAACCTCTCACTCAATGTCAACAAAACAAAGGAGATGATCGTGGACTTCAGGAAACAGCAGAGGGAACACCCCCCTATCCACATTGAAGGGACAGCAGTGGAGAAGGTGTAAAGTTTTAAGTTCCTTGGCGTACACATCACAGACAAACTGAAATGGTCCACCCACATGGACAGTGTGCTGAAGAAGGCGCAACAGCGCCTCTTCAACCTCAGGAGGCTGAAGACATTTGTCTTGTCACCTAAAACCCTGACAAACTTTTACGGGTTCACAATCGAGAGTATCCTGTCGTTCTGTATCACCGCCTGGTACGGCAACTGCACCACCCTCAAACTCAAGGCTCTCCAGAGGGTAGTGAGGTCTGCACAACGCATCACTGGGGGCAAACTACCTGCCTTCCATAGGACACCTACACCACCCGATGTCACAGGAAGGCCATAAAGATCATCAAGGACAACAACCACCCGATGTCACAGGAAGGCCAGAAAGATCATCAAGGACAATAACCTCCCGAGCCACTGCCTGTTCACCCCGCTATCATCCAGAAGGCGAGGTCAGTACAGGTGCATCAAAGCAGGGATCGAGAGACTGAAAAACAGCTTCTATCTCAAGGCCATCAGACTGCTAAACAGCCATCACTAACATTGAGTGGCTGCTGCCTACATACAGACTCATATCACTGGCCACTTTAATAAATGGATCACTAGTCACTTTAAACAATGCCACTTTAATAATGTTTACATATTTTACATTACTCATCTCATATGTATATACTGTGTTTTATATCTACTGCATCTTGCCTATGCCGCTCGGCTATCGCTCATCCATAAAAAGTATATGAACATATTCTCATTCATTCCTTTAGATTTGTGTGTATTAGGTAGTCGTTGGGAATTGTTAGATTACTTGTTAGATATTACTGCACTGTCGGAACTAGAAGCACAAGCATGTCGCTACTATCGCATTAACATCTGCTAACCGTGTGTTTGTGACCAATAACATTTGATTTGATAGATGGTAAGTGGTGGTCTGTAGATGATGTGATTTGATTATACCATTGGCATCGTCTGACATGGCCTGACAAGAGAGAGGAGAGGAGGATGGTAGGAGAAAGAGAGAGGAGAGGAGGATGGTAGGAGGAAGAGAGAGGAGAGGAGGGGGGTAGTATGAAGAGAGAGGAGAGGAGGGGTTAGGAGGATGAGCGAGAGGAGAGAAGGGGGTAGGAGGAAGAGAGAGAGGAGAGAAGGGGGGTGTTAGTAGGAAGAGAGAGAGGAGAGGAGGGGGGTAGTAGGAAGAGAGAGAGTACAGGAGGGGGTAGGAGGAAGAGAGAGAGGAGAGAAGGGGGGTGTTAGTAGGAAGAGAGAGAGGAGAGGAGGGGGTAGGAGGAAGAGAGAGAGGAGAGAAGGGGGTAGGAGGAAGAGAGAGAGGAGAGAAGGGGGGTAGGAGGAAGAGAGAGAGGAGAGAAGGGGGGTGGTAGTATGAAGAGAGAGAGGAGAGGAGGGGGGTAGTATGAAGAGAGAGAGGAGAGAAGGGGGGTAGGAGGAAGAGAGAGAGGAGAGAAGGGGGATAGGAGGAAGAGAGAGAGGAGAGAAGGGGGTGGGAGGAAGAGAGAGAGGAGAGAAGGTGGGTGGTAGTATGAAGAGAGAGAGGAGAGAAGGGGGGTGGTAGTATGAAGAGAGAGAAGAGAGGAGGGGGGTAGTATGAAGAGAGAGAGGAGAGAAGGGGGGTAGGAGGAAGAGAGAGAGGACAGGAGGGGGTGGTAGTATGAAGAGAGAGAGGAGAGGAGGGGGGTAGTAGGAAGAGAGAGAGGACAGGAGGGGGGTAGTATGAAGAGAGAGAGGATAGAAGGGGGTAGGAGCCTGACAAGAGAGAGAAGGATAAAGAGAGGGAGGATAAGAGTGTTGGTGAGAGAAGCCCTGAGGCTGACACCACAGGAGAGGAGGTGAGGGGAGAGAGGGGAAGGGAGAGGGGAGAGAGGTGGAGTGGAGAGAGGGGAATGGAGAGGGGAGAGAGGTGGAGTGGAGAGAAGGGAAGGGAGAGGGGAGAGAGGTGGAGTGGAGAGAGGGGAAGGGAGAGGAGAGAGAGGTGGAGTGGAGAGAGGGGAAGGGAGAGGGAGAGAGGGGAAGGGAGAGGGAGAGAGGTGGAGTGGAGAGAGGGGAAGGGAGAGGGGAGAGAGGTGGAGTGGAGAGAGGTGGAGGGAGAGGAGAGAGAGGTGGAGTGGAGAGAGGGGAAGGGAGAGGGGAGAGAGGGGAAGGGAGAGGGGAGATAGGGGAAGGAAGAGGGGAGAGAGGTGGAGTGGAGAGAGGGGAAGGGAGAGGGGAGAGAGCTGGAGTGGAGAGAGGGGTGAGTAGAGTGCAGTAGAGTGCTGAATAAGGGGTTCCACAAAAGTGGAATAAAATATAAATTAAGCAGCTGAATTAGACAAAGTACTAAATCACTAAATTCCACTCTGTCCTGACATTCATAAGCAGTGCTGGAAATGTCTGAAGTGTCACGACAAAACAACCTCTGTTCTCCTGTGATTTCAGACACAAAACACTGATGTGACTTGAACCACCTTGTTGTTGTTTGATTCCCAGACTGACCCTTTAATGTGTTTTCAGAAGAAGATGATGATGATGATGATGAAGAGGAGGAAAAGGATGATTAGAGACTAACTTCTCTGAGGCTTAAATGAATGCACATCCCCATGTGACAGAGGATTCCATTAGAGTTACTATCTGAAATGATCAACTGCAACACATTAGACCAGGAAGCGGAGTCGTTATCGTGTTAGCATCGTCACGCTAACTACGTGACTCAACCCGCTAAGGGCCTGTCTGTGTGTTTGTGTGTGCTCTATGTGTTAATGTGTGCGGCAGGTAGCCTAGCGATTAAGAGCGTTGGGCCAGTATACCGAAAGGTCACTGGTTCGAATCTCCCCTTGAGCAAGGAATTCGGAAAGTATTCAGACCCCTTGACTTTTTCCACATTTTCTCACATTACAGCCTTATTCTAAAATGGATTACTTTGTTTTTTCCCCCTCATCAATCGACACATCTGACATCACAATACACCATGATGACATCACAATACCCCATAATGACATCACAATACCACAATGACATCACAATACTCTGCGATGACATCACAATACACCATAATGACATCACAATACCCCATAATGACATCACAATACCCCGTGATGACATCACAATACCCCATAATGACATCAAAATACCCCATAATGACATAACAATACCCCATAATGACATCACAATACCCCGTGATGACATCACAATACCCCATAATGACAAAGTGAAAACAGGCACCCTTGGATGATTAAATCTAGCAACAGATATTTGGTCAATCTGTACGGCTAGCTAGTTAGTTTACTCCAGTTTAGAAATAGAAAACCAGACAGTTTTCTAGTTAGTTTATTCCAGTTAAGGAATAGCTAACCAAACAGTTTTCTAGTTAGTTTATTCCAGTTAAGGAATAGCTAACCAGACAGTTTTCTAGTTAGTTTATTCCAGTTAAGGAATAGCTAATCAGACAGTTTTCTAGTTAGTTTATTCCAGTTAAGGAATAGCTAACCAGACAGTTTTCAAGTTAGTTTATTCCAGTTAGGGAATAGCTGACCAAACAGTTTTCTAGTTAGTTTATTCCAGTTAAGGAATAGCTAACCAGACAGTTTTCTAGTTAGTTTATTCCAGTTAAGGAATAGCTAACCAGACAGTTTTCTAGTTAGTTTATTCCAGTTAAGGAATAGCTAACCAGACAGTTTTCTAGTTAGTTTATTCCAGTTAAGGAATAGATGACCAGACAGTTTTCTAGTTAGTTTATTCCAGTTAAGGAATAGCTAACCAGACGGTTTTCTAGTTAGTTTATTCCAGTTAAGGAATAGCTAACCAGACAGTTTGGTTCTTTCCAATTTTGAGAAGTTCAAGCTCTCATCAGATGACGACTACAGTGGAAAGATGAAACACATCTTTTGTTTTAAACTCATGATATCGATGACCTTTCCATATTAGTGCCCATCTCTAGTATACAGTAGTTGTGTTCAGTCTCTTCAATAATGGAACACTAGACATCTGGACGATAGCTAAGGCTTTGTTGACAATACACAACACAATGCAACACAGACAGTACCTAAAACATAGCTCTTCCCTCCCTCCCTCCCTCCCTCCCTCCCTCCCTCCCTCCCTCCCTCCCTCCCTCCCTCTCCTCTCCCTCCCTACTTTCCTCCCTCTCCTCTCCTGTCCTCTCCTCCCTCCTCTCCCTCCATCTCTCTGCCACTCCCTCCATCTATCCTCTCCTTCCTTCTCACCTCTCCTCTCCCTCTCTCCACTCCTTTCCTCTCCATCTCTCTCTCCCTCCATCTATCCTCTCCCTCCCTCCCTCCCTCCCTCTCCCCACTCCTCTCCCTCTTTCATCTCCTCTCCTCTCCATCTCTCCTGTACCTCTCCTCTCTGTGTGTAGTCAGCAGAAGGAAGGTTTTTATTAGCTAGGCATACGGTAGAGAATGGGCTGGAGTACTATCGGTCACAACTGTAAATCTAACATCTCACACTCGTGCGTGCATGTTTGCGTTTGTGTGCACGTGTGTTGATGTGTGTGTGCATGTGTGCGTTTGTGTGCACGTGTGTTGATGTGTGCGCACGTGTGTTGATGTGTGTGCATGTGTTGATGTGTGTGTGCATGTGTGCGTTTGTGTGCACGTATGTTGATGTGTGTGCACGTGTGTTGATGTGTGTGTGCATGTGTTGATGTGTGTGTGCATGTGTGCGTTTGTGTGCACGTGTGTTGGTGTGTGTGTGGTTTAGGTAAAAAGGACCCCATGAGAGATGACAGGAGGAGGAGATATAAAGGGAACAGATTGGTAAATGGGTTAGGAGAGAGAGATGGGACTGACTGTAAGATACCTTCCTCATTTGCTGAATACGGTGGATGATGTTTGCCAGATAGGTTGATTGATTGAAATTACGACAATTATGTGAGGTAGAAGTCTGTCTGATTGGGCTCAGGGCTACACAACTCTATACTGGCCCACCCTACTATAACAAGCTTCCCTATTGGTTCTGATCAGTATGGACACTTCCCATTGGTTCCTGTAGCTGTGTCTTTAAGGTCACGGTGCAGTAAGCTGCGTGGTGATTGGCTGCTGATGGTTCTATTAGATGTACATTTCCTTCAGATAGTATTCACACCCCTCGACTTTTTCAACATTTTGTTGTTTTACAGCCTGTGTCACTGTCCTACACACAATACCCCGTACCGTAAAGGTTTAATGGGTATGCTTGTCAAGGAATAGAGCTCAGCACAGACAAACTCCTAGAGGACAACCTGGTTCATTCTGCTTTCCATCAGACACCGGGAGACAAATTCACCTTTCAGCAGGACAATAACCTACAACATAAGGCCAAATCTACACTGGAGGTGCTGACCAAGAGGACACTGAATGTTCCTGAGTGGGATAGTTCAGATGTTGACTTAAATCAGTTTGAAAATCTATGTCAAGTGTCACGACTTCCGCCGAAGTCGGCCCCTCTCCGTGTTCGGGCGACGTTCGGCGGTCGACGTCACCGGTCTTCTAGCCATCGCCGATCCACCTTTCATTTTCCATTTGTTATGTCTTGTTTTTGATGCACACCTGGTTTACGTCTTCTCATAATTACTATGTGTATTTAGCCCTCTGTTCCCTCCATGTCTCTGTGGGGTATTGTTTATTTGTCGAGGTTGGAACGTTTCCGGCTGGTTAGCACCAGGTTTTAGGTATGTACCTGTGTTATGTACCTGTGTTATGTACCTGTGTTATGTACCTGTGTTATGTACCTGTGTTATGTGGCAGCCGGGACTTTGTTCTTTGTTTGTGGTACTTTGTGCTTCCTTACTTGTTTTGGGCATTTGGTTTTGGTGACGCTGTTGCATTCTGGTCTTACTATTACCTCAGTAAAGTGCTTCGTGTTCACTCGTCTCTGCTCTCCTGCGCCTGACTTCCATGCACCAGCTACACCCACCGCCTGACAGCAAGACTAGAAAATGGTTGTCTAGTAATGATCAACAATCAACTTGACAGAGCTTGAAGAATTTAAAAAATAAAAATGTGCAACAAATCCAGGTGTGGAAAACTCTTAGAGACTTACCCAGAAACACTCACAGCTCTTAGAGACTTACCCAGAAACACTCACAGCTCTTAGAGACTTACCCAGAAACACTCACAGCTCTTAGAGACTTACCCAGAAACACTCACAACTCTTAGAGACTTACCCAGAAACACTCACAACTCTTAGAGACTTACCCAGAAACACTTACAACTCTTAGAGACTTACCCAGAAACACTCACAACTCTTAGAGACTTACCCAGATACACTTACAACTCTTAGAGACTTACCCAGAAACACTTACAACTCTTAGAGACTTACCCAGAAACACTCACAGCTCTTAGAGACTTACCCAGAAACACTCACAGCTCTTAGTGTCACGACTTCTACCGAGGGTAACTCCTCTCCCTGTTCGGGCGGCGCTCGGCGCTGTGGGTATATAGGGCAGCTGTTACCTGCCGTAATTGGTGCAGGATTCTGTGATAACATGCGTCTTGGTGAGAGGTGTAGGAGTCAGGCGCAGGAGAGCAGGGATGTCTGAGGAGCGTGTTTAATAATATAGTCCAGCA
>NW_023493716.1:185000-295000 GCF_013265735.2 Oncorhynchus mykiss | reverse complement strand
AACACCTGGAACTAGAGGTCTGACATACTGGTTTAGATGAAAACAAACACCTGGAACTAGATGTCTGACATACTGGTTTAGAAGATAACAAACACCTGGAACTAGAGGTCTGACATACTGGTTTAGATGAAAACAAACACCTGGAACTAGAGGTCTGACATACTGGTTTAGATGAAAACAAACACCTGGAACTAGAGGTCTGACATACTGGTTTAGATGAAAACAAACACCTGGAACTAGAGGTCTGACATACTGGTTTAGATGAAAACAAACACCTGGAACTAGAGGTCTGACATACTGGTTTAGAAGATAACAAACACCTGGAACTAGAGGTCTGACATACTGGTTTAGATGAAAACAAACTGTCAGGAGGTTCTCTTCTGTCCTGTTCAACCAATCCAGTAAATGTGGAGGAGGAGTTAAGCTGGAATGTCGCCTTGTTAACGTCCAAAGTGGAAGTCATGTCACAACCGGAACATCCGGTGGATGGGGACACGGCAGAGCATGGTGGACAACATTACGAGAGCTGGGGAACGGCAGGTTGTGATTGGTTAGAGAGCTGACAGACGGGAGGTTGTGATTGGTTAGAGAGCTGACAGACGGGAGGTTGCGATTGGTTAGAGAGCTGACAGACGGGAGGTTGTAATTGGTTAGAGAGCTGACAGACGGGAGGTTGTGATTGGTTAGAGAGCTGACAGACGGGAGGTTGTGATTGGTTAGAGAGCTGACAGACGGGAGGTTGCGATTGGTTAGAGAGCTGACAGATGGGAGGTTGTGACTGGTTAGAGAGCTGACAGATGGCAGGTTGTGATTGGTCAGAGAGCTGACAGACGGGAGGTTGTGATTGGTTAGAGAGCTGACAGACGGGAGGTTGTGATTGGTTAGAGAGCTGACAGACGGGAGGTTGTGATTTGTTAGAGATCTGACAGAAGGGAGGTTGTGATTGGTTAGAGAGCTGACAGACGGGAGGTTGTGATTGGTTGGAGAGCTGACAGAAGTGAGGTTGTGATTGGTTAGAGAGCTGGGTGACGGGAGGTTGTGATTGGTCAGAGAGCTGGGTGACAGGAGATTGTTATTGGTTGGAGAGCTGGCAGACGGGAGATTGTGATTGGTTAGAGAGCTGACAGACGGGAGGTTGTGATTGGTTAGAGAGCTGACAGATGGGAGGTTGTGACTGGTTAGAGAGCTGACAGATGGCAGGTTGTGATTGGTCAGAGAGCTGACAGACGGGAGGTTGTGATTGGTTAGAGAGCTGACAGACGGGAGGTTGTGATTGGTTAGAGAGCTGACAGACGGGAGGTTGTGATTGGTTAGAGAGCTGACAGACGGGAGGTTGTGATTGGTTAGAGATCTGACAGAAGGGAGGTTGTGATTGGTTAGAGAACTGACAGACGGGAGGTTGTGATTGGTTAGAGAGCTGACAGTCGGGAGGTTGTGATTGGTTAGAGAGCTGACAGACGGGAGGTTGTGATTGGTTAGAGAGCTGACAGACGGGAGGTTGCGATTGGTTAGAGAGCTGACAGATGGCAGGTTGTGATTGGTCAGAGAGCTGACAGACGGGAGGTTGTGATTGGTTAGAGAGCTGACAGACGGGAGGTTGTGATTGGTTAGAGAGCTGACAGACGGGAGGTTGCGATTGGTTAGGGAGCTGACAGACGGGAGGTTGTGATTGGTTAGAGAGCTGACAGAAGGGAGGTTGTGATTGGTTAGAGAGCTGACAGAAGGGAGGTTGTGATTGGTTAGAGAGCTGACAGACGGGAGGTTGCGATTGGTTAGAGAGCTGACAGACGGGAGGTTGTGATTGGTTAGAGAGCTGACAGACGGGAGGTTGTGATTGGTTAGAGAGCTGACAGACGGGAGGTTGTGATTTGTTAGAGATCTGACAGAAGGGAGGTTGTGATTGGTTAGAGAGCTGACAGACGGGAGGTTGTGATTGGTTGGAGAGCTGACAGAAGTGAGGTTGTGATTGGTTAGAGAGCTGGGTGACGGGAGGTTGTGATTGGTCAGAGAGCTGGGTGACAGGAGATTGTTATTGGTTGGAGAGCTGGGTGACGGGAGGTTGTGATTGGTTAAAGCTCTGATATTTGTAGGTAAATGCCAAGTCCCTGGAGCTCCTGCCAACACTGTTGTTACAACCACACACTTCCCACACAGAGTTACTAACAAAGCTCGGTTGATCCGCCTCAAAAAGGACAATAATCCACCATTTTGGTATTTTACTGAAACCTCAAACAGCCACACACATATGTACATACACAAGAAACACACACACACACACACAACAAAGACATGTCTGTTGAAGTTTGTGAAGAGATTTGTGAACGCTGTAACAAAAAAAAAAAACATGAGACTTATAACCTAAAACACAAGCTAGTACCACACACACACACACATGTATTCACACACGCGCACACATGCTCCCCCCACAGGTCAGTTGGCAGCACTGCATACAGCGTCGTCTAACATTTTAACATGAATCCTTTTTTTTAATGGTGATTTATCAGGGGGGGACACTGCAGCACCATCAGCACCAGTACTTCCTGCAGCCAAATGCCAGAGACATTCATTCTGGAAATGCTGCTATGCATTGATTTGTCACCCGCCGTAAAGCTCCGTCGCCGACCGACCGCCTCTATCTGCCTGCTCAGCTTTGCCACAGCAAACGCCATTAATATCCTTCACTGTAGCCTCTCAGTCCACCGAGCATACACATCCTATTACTACTGCACCACGGAGGGGATAGGGAGCGCCCCCCCCCCCCACAAATGGCACCCTATTCCCTATATACTACACTACCTTCAACTAGAGCCCTGGTCTAAAGTAGTGCACTGTGTAGGGAATAGGGTGCCATGTGGCCCTGGTCTTTATGTGGACGCAGACTGTATAGACAGACTGGAAACAGGAGACAACGGAGTAAAGTACTGGACCTAGTTTGTGGTTGTCAGGAGAGCAGGAATGAGAAAGAGGAGGTAGAGGAGACAGAGAAAGATTGCTTTGGCAATGTTAACACATGTTTCCCATGCCAATAACGCCCTTGAATTGAATTGAATTGAAAGAAGAGATAGAGAAAGAGGATATAGAGAAGAATGAGGATATAGTGATAGAAGAGATGAGATAGAGAAAGAGGAGATAGAGGAGAAGAGATAGAGAAAGAGGAGATAGAAGAGATAGAGAAAGATGAGATAGAAGAGATAGAGAAAGAGGAGGTAGATGATAAAGAGGAGATAGAGGAGATGAGATAGAGAAAGAGGAGATTGAGGAGATAGGGGAGAAAAAGGAGATAGGGGAGAAAGAGGAGATAGAGAAAGAGGAGACAGAGGAGATAGCGGAGATAGAGAAATAGGATATAGAGGAGATGGAGATAAAGAAAGAGGAGCTAGAGGAGACAGAGAAGAGGATATAGAGGAGATGGAGATAAAGAAAGAGGAGCTAGAGGAGAAAGAGAAGGGGAGATAGAGAAGAGGAGATAGAGAAGAGGATATAGAGGAGATGGAGATAAAGAAAGAGGAGCTAGAGGAGAAAGAGAAGAGGGGATAGAGAAGAGGAGGGGAGATAGAGGAGAGGAGATAGAGGAGAGAGAGAAGAAGAGATATAGGAGATAGAGAAGATGAGAGAGGAGAGGAGATAGAGGAGATAGAGGAGAAGGAGATAGAGGAGATAGAGGAGAAAGAGACGAGGAGATAGAGAAGAGGAGATAGAGGAGAGGGGATAGAGGAGAGGAGATATAGGAGATAGAGAGGATGAGATAGAGGAGAGGAGATAGAGGAGAGGGGATAGAGGAGAGGAGATATAGGAGATAGAGAGGATGAGATAGAGGAGAGGAGATGGAGGAGATAGAGAAGAAGAAATAGGTAAAATTAGTAAAGGAGGAGGAGGAAGATGAGTGGGACTGAAGAGGAGATAGAGGAGAAAGAGAAGAAGAGATAGAGGAGATAGAGGAGAAAGAGAAGAGGAGATAGAGGAGATAGAGGAGAAAGAGAAGAGGAGATAGAGAAGAGGAGATAGAGGAGAGGGGATAGAGGAGAGGAGATATAGGAGATAGAGAGGATGAGATAGAGGAGAGGAGATGGAGGAGATAGAGAAGAAGAAATAGGTAAAATTAGTAAAGGAGGAGGAGGAAGATGAGTGGGACTGAAGAGGAGATAGAGGAGAAAGAGAAGAAGAGATAGAGGAGATAGAGGAGAAAGAGAAGAGGAGATAGAGGAGATAGAGGAGAAAGAGAAGAGGAGATAGAGAAGAGGAGATAGAGGAGAGGGGATAGAGGAGAGGAGATATAGGAGATAGAGAGGATGAGATAGAGGAGAGGAGATGGAGGAGATAGAGAAGAAGAAATAGGTAAAATTAGTAAAGGAGGAGGAGGAAGATGAGTGGGACTGAAGAGGAGATAGAGGAGAAAGAGAAGAGGAGATAGAGGAGATAGAGGAGAAAGAGAAGAGGAGATAGAGGAGATAGAGGAGAAAGAGAAGAGGAGATAGAGGAGATAGAGGAGAAAGAGAAGAGGAGATAGGTAAAATGAGTAAAAGAGGAGGAGGAAGATGAGTGGGACTAAAGAGAAGTGTCAGTGTGGCAGCAGCAGTGGCCGTCCAGACAGGGATGGTGACAGAGCTGCTTGGACTGTTTTTCTGCTTGGTTGGATCTTTCAGAACTCATTCTCCCTCTCTGACAACAACAACCTGACAAGAACACAGGACATCGCATTAGAACACAGGACATCAAATTAGTCTCCCCCTCTTTCTCCTCGTCTCTTTCAGTCAGATCTTTAGTTGGAGCTACCACCACCTAGTCAGATCTTTAGTTGTAGCTACCACCACCTAGTCAGATCTTTAGTTGGAGCTACCACCACCTAGTCAGATCTTTAGTTGGAGCTACCACCACCTAGTCAGATCTTTAGTTGGAGATACCACCACCTAGTCAGATCTTTAGTTGGAGCTACCACCACCTAGTCAGATCTTAAGTTGGAGTGATGGTCCTGTAACACTCACATCTGTTGCCATTAAATGTTTGAAAGGCTGGTCATGGCTCACATCAACACCATCATCCTAGACATCCTGTACCTTCTCAAATTCGCATACCGCCTCAACAGATCCACAGATGACGCAATCTCTACTATACTTCACACTGCCTTTCCCCACCTGGATAAGAGGAACGCCTATGTGAGAATGCTGTTCATTGACTACAGATCAACATCCTGACGGGCCACCCCAAGTGGCGAGGGTAGGCAACAACACATATGCCATGCTGGCCCTCAAAGTTCAAGCCCCTCAGGGGTGTGTGCTTAGTCCCCTCCTGTACTCCCTGTTCACCCACGACTGTGTGGCCGCGCACGACTCCAACACCATCATTGAGTTTTAACAACCCGACAATGGTAGGCCTGATCAACGACAAAGATGAGACAGCATTTAGGCAGGTCTGGGACCTGGCAGTGTGGTGCCAGAACAACAACCTCTCCCTCAATGTCAGCAAGACAAAGAAGCTGATCGTGGACTACAGGAAACAAAGGGCCGAGCACGTCCCCATTCACATCGACGGTAGCTAGAGTGGAACGGGTCTAGAGCTTTAAGTTCCTCGGTGTCCACTAAGGACCTATCATGGTCCAAAACACACCAACACAGTCGTGAAGAGGGCACGACAATGCCTTTTCCCCCCTCAGGACGCTGAAAATATTTGGCATGGGCCCTCGGACCCTCAAAAAGTTCAACAGCTGCACCATTGAGAGCATCTTGACTGGTTGCATCACCGCCTGGTATGGCAACTGCTTGGCATTCGACTGCAAGGCGCTACAGAGGGTAGTGCGTACAGCCCAGAACATCACTGGGGCTGAGCTCCCTGCCATCCAGGACCTCTATACCAGGCGACAGAGGGTAGTGCGAATGGCCCAGTACATCACTGAGCTCCTTGCCATCTAGGACCTCAATACCAGGCGGTGTCAGAAGAAGAATGGCCCAGTACATCACTGAGGCTCCTTGCTATCCAGGACCTCTATACCAGGGGGTGTCAGAAGAAGAATGGCCAAGTACATCACTGAGGCTCCTTGCCATCCAGGACCTCTATACCAGGCGGTGTCAGAAGAAGAATGGCCCAGAACATCACTGAGGCTCCTTGCCATCCAGGACCTTTATACCAGGCGGTGTCAGAAGAAGAATGGCCCAGAACATCACTGAGGCTCCTTGCCATCCAGGACCTCTATACCAGGCGGTGTCAGAAGAAGAATGGCCCAGTACATCACTAAGGCTCCTTGCCATCCAGGACCTGGCGGTGTCAGGCCTGGAAAACTGTAGTGATTAAAGCTAATGGACACTTTAATGAACAGCGAAGCGCTATCACAAACAAACCCCTCAATTTGAATATGGATTTCAATTATTTATATATCTTCCGCTCTGTTGTAGCTGAAGTACAAACCTAATTAAAGAACATTCTCATTTTCATTCAACTTCATTCTCAACCCCTGGGAAATTATAGAAAGCACGAAAATAATAACTGTAATGATAAAAATATATGTTTGTGATCCAAGTTCCAATTAGATTAGTTTTCCCCTTTTTACTGTTCTGCTATTGACATAACGTACAGCTGTCGACGGATCTTTTCCATTAGGTTCTGAGGAGAAGCCTGTTTCTCTCCAGGGCATTGTACTATATTTCCGAGGCAGATTAGCATCTTAATCATATATGCACTATTAAATGAATTATGACACTTTTGATAGAAATAGGTGGAAATATGAAAGTTATAATTTTTCTTCAATTAACTATGACTTCATGTTAATCTAAAAATAAACATCTTATCCAGTGAATGTCTATTACAAACCCCATGAATATCTATTACAAACCCCATAAATGTCTATTACATAAATGTCTATTACAAACCCCATAAATGTCTATTACATAAATGTCTATTACAAACCCCATAAATGTCTATTACAGTACATGTCTATTACAAACCCCATAAATGTCTATTACAGTAAATGTCTATTTCAAACCCCATAAATGTATATTACAGTAAATGTCTATTACAGTAAATGTCTATTACAGTAAATGTCTATTACAAACCCCATAAATGGCACCCTATTCCATATATAGTGCACTACTGGCACCCTATTCCATATATAGTGCACTACTGGCACCCTATTCCATATATAGTCCACTACTGGCACCCTATTCCATATATAGTCCACTACTGGCACCCTATTCCATATATAGTGCACTACTGGCACCCTATTCCATATATAGTGCACTACTGGCACCCTATTCCATATATAGTGCACTACTGGCACCCTATTCCATATATAGTGCACTACTGGCACCCTATTCCATATATAGTGCACTACTGGCACCCTATTCCATATATAGTGCACTACTGGCACCCTATTCCATATATAGTGCACTACTGGCACCCTATTCCATATATAGTGCACTACTGGCACCCTATTCCATATATAGTGCACTACTGGCACCCTATTCCATATATAGTCCACTACTGGCACCCTATTCCATATATAGTGCACTACTGGCACCCTATTCCATATATAGTGCACTACTGGCACCCTATTCCATATATAGTCCACTACTGGCACTCTATTCCATATATAGTGCACTACTGGCACCCTATTCCATATATAGTGCAATACTGGCACCCTATTTAGGACACAGCCCAGCTATCTCTGAAAAACCATATCACCCAAAACATGAGGACAATCAAACACAATAAATATAATCTCCCCTCGCCTCCCCCTTTCTCTCCCCGCGGTGACTTGACCAAAAAGTCACCCCAAATAACTGTGACCTCCTCAGACATGCTGCTGTGTTTAGCCTGCTGCTGTGATTTACTCTCCAACATGTCACCTGGTGACAACATATCACCTAGAGACGAGACTGGCGGGAGGCAGGGACGCTTTCTTTCTCCCCCCCCCCTCCCCCCCACCTCTCTCTCTCTCTCTCTCTCTATCCACCTCTCTCTCTCTCTGTGTCTCTCTCTCTCTCTGTGTCTCTCTCTGTGTCTCTCTCTGTGTCTCTCTCCTCTCTCTCTCTCTCTCTCTCTCTCTCTCTCTCTCTCTCTCTCTCTCTCTCTCTCTCTCTCTCTCTCTCTCTCTCTCTCTCTCTCTCTCTCTCTCTCTCTCTCTCTCTCTCTCTCTCTCTCTCGAGCGATGTGGAGGGTTAACTCCTCCAGTTGTCTTGGTAGATGTGGAGGGTTAACTCCTTTAGTTGTCTTGAGAGATGTGGAGGGTTAACTCCTTTAGTTGTCTTGGTAGATGTGGAGGGTTAACTCCTCTAGTTGTCTTGGTAGATGTGGAGGGTTAACTCCTTTAGTTGTCTTGGCAGATGTGGAGGGTTAACTCCTTTAGTTGTCTTGATAGATGTGGAGAGTTAACTCCATTAGTTGTCTCGATAGATGTGGAGGGTTAACTCCTTTAGTTGTCTTGAGAGATGTGGAGGGTTAACTCCTCTAGTTGTCTTGATATACGTGGAGGGTTAACTCCTCTAGGTGTCTTGAGCGATGTGGAGGGTTAACTCCTCCAGTTGTCTTGGTAGATGTGGAGGGTTAACTCCTCTAGTTGTCTTGATAGATGTGGAGGGTTAACTCCTCTAGTTGTCTTGATATACGTGGAGGGTTAACTCCTCTAGGTGTCTTGAGCGATGTGGAGGGTTAACTCCTCCAGTTGTCTTGGTAGATGTGGAGGGTTAACTCCTCTAGTTGTCTTGGTAGATGTGGAGGGTTAACTCCTTTAGTTGTCTTGATAGATGTGGAGGGTTAACTCCTTTAGTTGTCTTGAGAGATGTGGAGGGTTAACTCCTCTAGTTGTCTTGATATATGTGGAGGGTTAACTCCTCTAGGTGTCTAGAGCGATGTGGAGGGTTAACTCCTCCAGTTGTCTTGGTAGATGTGGAGGGTTAACTCCTCTAGTTGTCTTGGTAGATGTGGAGGGTTAACTCCTTTAGTTGTCTTGATAGATGTGGAGGGTTAACTCCTCTAGTTGTCATGATAGATGTGGAGGGTTAACTCCTTTAGTTGTCTTGGTAGATGTGGAGGGTTAACTTCTTTAGTTGTCTTGATAGATGTGGAGGGTTAACTCCTTTAGTTGTGTCTCCCTATCTGATTGTTAGACATTCGTTTATCTGTTTTCCCTGATTTGGTTTTCCTCCAACTTTGTGGTTTCCATCCTGTCTTTCAGTTTGGTGTGGGTTTTTATTTTGTTTGCCTGTTCTTGGTAAATTCAGTGGGTCGCATGGTGTGTGTCTTGTAGGTTCCAGGTGTTGTTGCTAGTCAACATTCAGTGGACACTCCCATGAGTGTCTTTCAGAACCCCTCCTAAAAACCAGACCTGTTTCCTTCTGGTTGTTGGCTGAATGACTCTTTGTTAGTTCCCCCTTCTGTCTGAGAGACATGATTTGGTTTTCTAGCTGGGTAACGTAACAACAGTGTTGAAGTAGGAGAGGCAAAACGCATAGAAAAAAACAGGTTGAACTTACAGTGTTTGTGCTCTACTGGTTGTTGTCATGGCAACGTGTCACTCATCTACCTCCTAGTAGATATGGGAGTTCATCAGGATTAGATTTGTTTTCAAATAGTTTGTTGGTCTGTGTAATCTGAGGGAAATATGTGTCTCTAATATGGTCATACATTGTGCAGGAGGTTAGGAAGTGCAGCTCAGTTTCCACCTTATTTTGTGGGCAGTGTGCACATAGCCTGTCTTCTCTTGAGAGACAGTCTGTACATTTTCAAAGATTTACTTAATGTTTGGGTCAGTCACAGTGGTCAGGTATTCTGCCACTGTGTACTCTCTGTTTTAGGGCCAAATAACATTCCAGTTTGCTCTGTTTTTCTGTAAATTCTTTCCGTTTCCTCATGATTTGGTTGGGTCTAATTGTGTTGCTGTCCTGGGGCTCTGTGGGGTGTGTTTGTGAACAGAGCCCCAGGACCAGCTGGAAGAGGGAACTCATCTCTGTAGGTGAGGGCTTTGTTTTGGACTGATTTTAATTGCTATTTTCTGGATAATTAGCATGAAATCATTCTAATTCGTCTCTGCATGCATTATCTGTTGTCTTGCGTTGTACACGGTGGATGTTTTTGCAGAATTCTGCATGCAGAGTCTCAATTTGGTGTCTGTCCCATTTTGTGAATTCTTGGTTGGTGAGCGGACCCCAGACCTCACAACCATAAAGGACAATGTGTTCTTATAACTGATTCCAGTATCCTTTGCCAAATCCTAAATGGGGAAGTCAAATTGTATGTTCCTTTTGACAGCGTAGATGTCTTTCTTGCCATGTCTCTCAGATCATTCACAGCTTTGTGGAAGTTACCTGTGGTGAGGATGTTTAGGTCGAGGTAGTTCTAGTTTTGTCTTCTCCCAAGGGAGACGGTTTCTAGGTGGAATTTGTATTTATGCTCCTGGTAACTATTATTACAGTCAGTGAAGTGGTCTGTTGATATCATTACAGTCAGTGAAGTGGTCTGTTGATATCATTACAGTCAGTGAAGTGGTCTGTTGATATCATTACAGTCAGTGAAGTGGTCTGTTGATATCATTACAGTCAGTGAAGTGGTCTGTTGATATCATTACAGTCAGTGAAGTGGTCTGTTGATATCATTACAGTCAGTGAAGTGGTCTGTTGATATCATTACAGTCAGTGAAGTGGTCTGTTGATATCATTACAGTCAGTGATGTGGTCTGTTGATATCATTACAGTCAGTGAAGTGGTCTGTTGATATCATTACAGTCAGTGAAGTGGTCTGTTGATATCATTACAGTCAGTGAAGTGGTCTGTTGATATCATTACAGTCAGTGAAGTGGTCTGTTGATATCATTACAGTCAGTGAAGTGGTGTGTTGATATCATTACAGTCAGTGAAGTGGTCTGTTGATATCATTACAGTCAGTGAAGTGGTCTGTTGATATCATTTACAGTCAGTGAAGTGGTCTGTTGATATCATTACAGTCAGTGAAGTGGTCTGTTGATATCATTACAGTCAGTGAAGTGGTCTGTTGATATCATTACAGTCAGTGAAGTGGTCTGTTGATATCATTACAGTCAGTGAAGTGGTCTGTTGATATCATTACAGTCAGTGAAGTGGTCTGTTGATATCATTACAGTCAGTGAAGTGGTCTGTTGATATCATTACAGTCAGTGAAGTGGTCTGTTGATATCATTACAGTCAGTGAAGTGGTGTGTTGATATCATTACAGTCAGTGAAGTGGTCTGTTGATATCATTACAGTCAGTGAAGTGGTGTGTTGATATCATTACAGTCAGTGAAGTGGTCTGTTGATATCATTACAGTCAGTGAAGTGGTCTGTTGATATCATTACAATCAGTGAAGTGGTCTGTTGATATCATTACAGTCAGTGTAGTAGTCTGTTGATATCATTACAGTCAGTGAAGTGGTCTGTTGATATCATTACAGTCAGTGAAGTGGTCTGTTGATATCATTACAGTCAGTGTAGTAGTCTGTTGATATCATTACAGTCAGTGAAGTGGTCTGTTGATATCATTACAATCAGTGAAGTGGTCTGTTGATATCATTACAGTCGTTTCAAGTCATTAAAGACATCTTAGTCTGTCTTGGATTTTCATATATTTTATCGTAATAATATTTTGACAATAGTATTTATTTTTTATAGATGTGCAGTATGTTTTTTTTGTTTTAGAGGAAGTTAGATGATATTTGTCTCCAGTTGATTTGATATGAAACGTGTTAAGGTCAGAGGACGAGACAGAGAATAGAATGCCTTCAGCAGATCTATATGAATACAGACCACATCCCCCAGCCATCCAGATCTATATGAATACAGACCACATCCCCCAGCCATCCAGATCTATATGAATACAGACCACATCCCCCAGCCATCCAGATCTATATGAATACAGACCACACCCCCCAGCCATCCAGATCTATATGAATACAGACCACACCCCCCAGCCATCCAGATCTATATGAATACAGACCACATCCCCCAGCCATCCAGATCTATATGAATACAGACCACACCCCCCAGCCATCCAGATCTATATGAATACAGACCACACCCCCCAGCCATCCAGATCTATATGAATACAGACCACATCCCCCAGCCATCCAGATCTATATGAATACAGACCACACCCCCCAGCCATCCAGATCTATATGAATACAGACCACATCCCCCAGCCATCCAGATCTATATGAATACAGACCACACCCCCCAGCCATCCAGATCTATATGAATACAGACCACACCCCCCAGCCATCCAGATCTATATGAATACAGACCACATCCCCCAGCCATCCAGATCTATATGAATACAGACCACACCCCCCAGCCATCCAGATCTATATGAATACAGACCACATCCCCCAGCCATCCAGATCTATATGAATACAGACCACACCCCCCAGCCATCCAGATCTATATGAATACAGACCACACCCCCCAGCCATCCAGATCTATATGAATACAGACCACATCCCCCAGCCATCCAGATCTATATGAATACAGACCACATCCCCCAGCCATCCAGATCTATATGAATACAGACCACATCCCCCAGCCATCCAGATCTATATGAATACAGACCACATCCCCCAGCCATCCAGATAGCTCTACAACTCACCGCTTCTCTCCCATGTAGACTTATAGAACAATAACAATTGATTTGTATTCGTGGTTTTCATCTAATAATATCTCAGCGTCCTCCTCCACTCCTGTCTGTGTGTGTGTGTGTGTCCTGATGATACACCTCCTCCCCCTGGCCCGTGGGTTACCGTGCGTTATAGCCGAGTGATGCTTAATCTACTGACTCCTCTCATCCCTCTCTCTTCCTCTCCTTCATTCTCATTCGTTTCCACTAAGTGAATGAATGAGAGGCGCTTTGTAAGCGATTCCCAGACACAGCGCAGCCTCCTCCCCTCGCTCTGGAAATCAATGCTTTGTTGCAGATGATGGAATGCTTTGCTACTGCGACTCCTGGCTCTGCCTCTCCTTGCTCTCCCTCTCCTGGCTCTGCCCCTCCTTGGTCTGCCTCTCCTTGCTCTCCCTCTCCTGGCTCTGCCTCTCCTTGCTCTGCCTCTCCTTGCTCTGCCTCTCCTGGCTCTGCCTCTCCTGGCTCTCCTGGCTCTGCCTCTCCTTGCTCTGCCTCTCCTGGCTCTGCCTCTCCTGGCTCTCCCTCTCCTGGCTCTGCCTCTCCTTGGTCTGCCTCTCCTTGCTCTCCCTCTCCTGGCTCTGCCTCTCCTTGCTCTCCCTCTCCTTGCTCTGCCTCTCCTTGCTCTGCCTCTCCTTGCTCTGCCTCTCCTGGCTCTGCCTCTCCTGGCTCTCCTGGCTCTGCCTCTCCTTGCTCTGCCTCTCCTGGCTCTGCCTCTCCTTGCTCTCCCTCTCCTGGCTCTGCCTCTCCTTGCTCTGCCTCTCCTTGCTCTACCTCTCCTTGCTCTGCCTCTCCTGGCTCTGCCTCTCCTTGCTCTGCCTCTCCTTGCTCTGCCTCTCCTGGCTCTGCCTCTCCTTGCTCTCCCTCAGACAGATCGCTGCGGTACTGGAGATGGCTGATTGAATTTATCTGAACATAACGCGCCTAAATAGGTTTCCCCACTTGCATATGAGCCAGGCTGCGGAGAGGCTGAACGAGAGAGGAAGGGACTGAGGTAATGAGAGGAGAGAGAGCGAGAGAGACAGACAGAGACAGTAAGACAAAATAATGGTGTTCTAGTTGCCAGGAGCATAAATACAAATTCCACCTAGAAACAGTCTCCCTTGGGAGAAGACAACACTAGAACTACCTCGGCCTAAACATCCTCACCACAGGTAACTTCCACAAAGCTGCGAACGATCTGAGAGACATGGCAAGAAAGACATCTACACATACAATTTGACTTCCCAGGTATATCTCTCTGGTCACCCCCAAAACCAACTCCTCCTTTGGCTGCCACTCCTTCCAGTTTTCTGCTGCCAATGACTGGAACGAACTACAAAAATCTCTGAAACTGGAAACACTTATCTCCCTCACTAGCTTTAAGTACCAGCTGTCAGAGCAGCTCACAGATTACTGCACCTGTACATAGCCCACCTATAATTTAGCCCAAACATCTACCTCTCCCCTACTGTATTTATTTATTTATTTTGCTCCTTTGCACCCCATTATTTCTATCTCTACTTTGCACATTCTTCCACTGCAAATCAACCATCACCATGGCCTTTTTTGCCTTTACCTCCCTTATCTCACCTCATTTACTCACATCGTATATATAGACTTGTTTATAATGTATTATTGACTGTATTTTTTTTTTTACTCCATGTGTAACTCAGGTCGCAGTTGTAAATGAGAACTTGTTCTCAACTAGTCTACCTGGTTAAATAAAGGTGAAATAAATAAATTAAATTAAAATATCAACAGACCACTTCACTGACTGTAATGATATCAACAGACCACTTCACTGACTGTAATGATATCAACAGACCACTTCACTGACTGTAATGATATCAACAGACCACTTCACTGACTGTAATGATATCAACAGACCACTTCACTGACTGTAATGATATCAACAGACCACTTCACTGACTGTAATGATATCAATCGACCACTTCACTGACTGTAATGATATCAACAGACCACTTCACTGACTGTAATGATATCAACAGACCACTTCACTGACTGTAATGATATCAACAGACCACTTCACTGACTGTAATGATATCAACAGACCACTTCACTGACTGTAATGATATCAACAGACCACTTCACTGACTGTAAATGATATCAACAGACCACTTCACTGACTGTAATGATATCAACAGACCACTTCACTGACTGTAATGATATCAACAGACCACTTCACTGACTGTAATGATATCAACAGACCACTTCACTGACTGTAATGATATCAACAGACCACTTCACTGATTGTAATGATATCAACAGACCACTTCACTGACTGTAATGATATCAACAGACCACTTCACTGACTGTAATGATATCAACAGACCACTTCACTGACTGAAATGATATCAACAGACCACTTCACTGACTGTAAATGATATCAACAGACCACTTCACTGACTGTAATGATATCAACAGACCACTTCACTGACTGTAATGATATCAACAGACCACTTCACTGACTGTAATGATATCAACAGACCACTTCACTGACTGTAATGATATCAACAGACCACTTCACTGACTGAAATGATATCAACAGACCACTTCACTGACTGAAATGATATCAACAGACCACTTCACTGACTGTAATGATATCAACAGACCACTTCACTGACTGTAAATGATATCAACAGACCACTTCACTGACTGAAATGATATCAACAGACCACTTCACTGACTGTAATGATATCAACAGACCACTTCACTGACTGTAATGATATCAACAGACCACTTCACTGACTGTAAATGATATCAACAGACCACTTCACTGACTGTAATGATATCAACAGACCACTTCACTGACTGTAATGATATCAACAGACCACTTCACTGACTGTAATGATATCAACAGACCACTTCACTGACTGTGTTGATATCAACAGACCACTTCACTGACTGTAAATGATATCAACAGACCACTTCACTGACTGTAATGATATCAACAGACCACTTCACTGACTGTAAATGATATCAACAGACCACTTCACTGACTGTAAATGATATCAACAGACCACTTCACTGACTGTAATGATATCAACAGACCACTTCACTGACTGTAATGATATCAACAGACCACTTCACTGACTGAAATGATATCAACAGACCACTTCACTGACTGTAAATGATATCAACAGACCACTTCACTGACTGTAATGATATCAACAGACCACTTCACTGACTGTAATGATATCAACAGACCACTTCACTGACTGTAATGATATCAACAGACCACTTCACTGACTGTAATGATATCAACAGACCACTTCACTGACTGTAATGATATCAACAGACCACTTCACTGACTGTAATGATATCAACAGACCACTTCACTGACTGTAATGATATCAACAGACCACTTCACTGACTGTAATGATATCAACAGACCACTTCACTGACTGTAATGATATCAACAGACCACTTCACTGACTGAAATGATATCAACAGACCACTTCACTGACTGAAATGATATCAACAGACCACTTCACTGACTGTAATGATATCAACAGACCACTTCACTGACTGTAAATGATATCAACAGACCACTTCACTGACTGAAATGATATCAACAGACCACTTCACTGACTGAAATGATATCAACAGACCACTTCACTGACTGTAATGATATCAACAGACCACTTCACTGACTGTAAATGATATCAACAGACCACTTCACTGACTGTAATGATATCAACAGACCACTTCACTGACTGTAATGATATCAACAGACCACTTCACTGACTGTAATGATATCAACAGACCACTTCACTGACTGTGTTGATATCAACAGACCACTTCACTGACTGTAAATGATATCAACAGACCACTTCACTGACTGTAATGATATCAACAGACCACTTCACTGACTGTAAATGATATCAACAGACCACTTCACTGACTGTAAATGATATCAACAGACCACTTCACTGACTGTAATGATATCAACAGACCACTTCACTGACTGTAATGATATCAACAGACCACTTCACTGACTGTAAATGATATCAACAGACCACTTCACTGACTGTAATGATATCAACAGACCACTTCACTGACTGTAATGATATCAATCGACCACTTCACTGACTGTAATGATATCAACAGACCACTTCACTGACTGTAATGATATCAACAGACCACTTCACTGACTGTAATGATATCAACAGACCACTTCACTGACTGTAAATGATATCAACAGACCACTTCACTGACTGTAATGATATCAACAGACCACTTCACTGACTGTAAATGATATCAACAGACCACTTCACTGACTGTAATGATATCAACAGACCACTTCACTGACTGTAATGATATCAACAGACCACTTCACTGACTGTAATGATATCAACAGACCACTTCACTGACTGTAATGATATAAACAGACCACTTCACTGACTGTGTTGATATCAACAGACCACTTCACTGACTGTAAATGATATCAACAGACCACTTCACTGACTGTAATGATATCAACAGACCACTTCACTGACTGTAAATGATATCAACAGACCACTTCACTGACTGTAAATGATATCAACAGACCACTTCACTGACTGTAATGATATCAACAGACCACTTCACTGACTGTAATGATATCAACAGACCACTTCACTGACTGTAATGATATCAACAGACCACTTCACTGACTGTAATGATATCAACAGACCACTTCACTGACTGTAAATGATATCAACAGACCACTTCACTGACTGTAATGATATCAACAGACCACTTCACTGACTGTAATGATATCAACAGACCACTTCACTGACTGTAATGATATCAACAGACCACTTCACTGACTGTAATGATATCAACAGACCACTTCACTGACTGTAATGATATCAACAGACCACTTCACTGACTGTAATGATATCAAACAGACCACTTCACTGACTGTAATGATATCAACAGACCACTTCACTGACTGTAATGATATCAACAGACCACTTCACTGACTGTAATGATATCAACAGACCACTTCACTGACTGTAATGATATCAACAGACCACTTCACTGACTGTAAATGATATCAACAGACCACTTCACTGACTGTAATGATATCAACAGACCACTTCACTGACTGTAATGATATCAACAGACCACTTCACTGACTGTAATGATATCAACAGACCACTTCACTGACTGTAATGATATCAACAGACCACTTCACTGACTGTAATGATATCAACAGACCACTTCACTGACTGTAATGATATCAACAGACCACTTCACTGACTGTAATGATATCAACAGACCACTTCACTGACTGTAAATGATATCAACAGACCACTTCACTGACTGTAATGATATCAACAGACCACTTCACTGACTGTAATGATATCAACAGACCACTTCACTGACTGTAATGATATCAACAGACCACTTCACTGACTGTAATGATATCAACAGACCATTTCACTGACTGTAATGATATCAACAGACCATTTCACTGACTGTAATGATATCAACAGACCATTTCACTGACTGTAATGATATCAACAGACCACTTCACTGACTGTAATGATATCAACAGACCATTTCACTGACTGTAATGATATCAACAGACCATTTCACTGACTGTAATGATATCAACAGACCACTTCACTGACTGTAATGATATCAACAGACTTTCATTTGTCTCTCTCAGATCTCCAGAAATGTGAGTTTGAACAGTATGTATGATTTAAAGCTTCCTGTTTAAAATGGTTTATTGAAAATGGTTTACTGCTACTTTAATACTAAATAACACATATGTTTACTCATTATTATAATCAATGGCTGTTGTTTTTACTAGGAATTGACAATGAAAAGAGGACATTAAATCATTCCAGAGGCCAAAGACAGTTTGCTGTGTGTTTGTTTAGTTCACTTTGGATTCCATTTGAACAGACACCAGGAAAGAACCCTGTGAAATGTGTTTCATCAATATATATATATATTTATTCACAACTTAAACCCTACAATATTTATTTTTCATTTACCTTTATTTAACTAAGCAGGTCACTTAAGAACAAATTCTTATTTACAATGACGGCCTAGGAACGGTGGGTTAACTGCCTGTTCAGCTTAGGGATTCGATTTTGCAACCTTTCGGTTACTAGTCCGCTCTAACCACTAGGCTACCTGCTCTAACCACTAGGCTACCTGCCGCCCCTCTAACCACTAGGCTACCTGCCGCCCCTCTAACCACTAGGCTACCCTACCGTCCCTCTAACCACTAGGCTACCCTCATCGCCCCTCTAACCACTAGGCTACCTGCCGCCCCTCTAACCACTAGGCTACCCTGCTGCCCCTCTAACCACTAGGCTACCCTGCTGCCCCTCTAACCACTAGGCTACCCTGCTGCCCCTCTAACCACTAGGCTACCCTGCTGCCCCTCTAACCACTAGGCTACCCTGCCGCCAGTCTAACCACTAGGCTACCCTGCCGCCCCTCTAACCACTAGGCTACCTGCCATCCCTCTAACCACTAGGCTACCCTGCCACCCCCAGGCAGGTATTCTTCCAGGACCCGTGGAAAGTTAAATTGTGACTAAATCAAATTCAGTTCTGCTTCAATCACATGTTGATAATCCAATACTACCCGGTACTAAATCTTAGTCAATAACAAAATAGGTAGTATTAAATAGAAACATTTCCCATCTACAGAAAGTGGTTATTTAACGCCAAAACACAACACCAATTCAATAATACATAGCGCCATTCCATTGATGAACCCATATAATGTGCAGTTTACCAGACTCACACCATACACACAGACTGGCATCACGACAACATCATCTCCTATGGCATCACGACAACAACATCTCCTCTGGCATGACGACAACAACATCTCCTCTGGCATCACAACAACATCTCCTCTGGCATCATGACAACAACATCTCCTCTGGCATCACAACAACAACAACATCACGACAACAACATCTCTCTCTGGCATCACGACAACATCTCTGGCATCACGACAACATCATCTCCTCTGGTATCACGACAACAACATCTCCTCTGGCATTACGACAACAACATCTCCTCTGGCATCACGACAACAACATCACGACAACAACATCTCCTCTGGCATCACGACAACAACATCTCCTCTGGCATCACGACAACAACATCTCCTCTGGCATCACGACAACAACATCTCCTCTGGCATCACGACAACAACATCACGACAACAACATCTCCTCTGGCATCACGACAACAACATCTCCTCTGGCATCACAACAACATTGTCTCCTCTGGCATCACGACAACATCATCTCCTCTGGCATCACTACAACAACATCTCCTCTGGCATCACGACAACATCATCTCCTCTGGCATCACGACAACATCATCTCCTCTGGCATCACGACAACAACATCTCCTCTGGCATCACAACAACAACATCTCCTCTGGCATCACGACAACAACATCTCTTCTGGCATCACGACAACAACATCTCCTCTGGCATCACGACAACAACATCCCCTCTGGCATCACGACAACAACATCTCCTCTGGCATCACAACAACAACATCACGACAACAACATCTCTCTCTGGCATCACGACAACATCTCTGGCATCACGACAACATCATCTCCTCTGGTATCACGACAACAACATCTCCTCTGGCATTACGACAACAACATCTCCTCTGGCATCACGACAACAACATCACGACAACAACATCTCCTCTGGCATCACGACAACAACATCTCCTCTGGCATCACGACAACAACATCTCCTCTGGCATCACGACAACAACATCTCCTCTGGCATCACGACAACAACATCACGACAACAACATCTCCTCTGGCATCACGACAACAACATCTCCTCTGGCATCACAACAACATTGTCTCCTCTGGCATCACGACAACATCATCTCCTCTGGCATCACTACAACAACATCTCCTCTGGCATCACGACAACATCATCTCCTCTGGCATCACGACAACATCATCTCCTCTGGCATCACAACAACAACATCTCCTCTGGCATCACGACAACAACATCTCTTCTGGCATCACGACAACAACATCTCCTCTGGCATCACGACAACAACATCCCCTCTGGCATCACGACAACAACATCTCTTCTGGCATCACGACAACAATATCTCTTCTGGCATCACAACATCATCATCTCCTCTGGCATCACAACAACAACATCTCCTCTGGCATCACAACAACATCATCTCCTCTGTTATCACAACAACAACAACATCTCCTCTGGCATCACAACAACATCATCTCCTCCGGCATCACAACAACAACATCCCCTCTGGCATCACAACAACATCATCTCCTCTGGCATCACAACAACATAATCTCCTCTGGCATCACAACAACATCATCTCCTCTGGCATCACAACAAAAACATAATCTCTGCCATCACGACAACAACATCTCCTCTGGCATCACAACAACATCATATCCTCTGGCTTCACAACAACAACATCTCTTCTGGCATCACGACAACAATATCTCTTCTGGCATCACGACAACAATATCTCTTCTGGCATTACAACATCATCATCTCCTCTGGCATCACAACAACAACATCTCCTCTGGCATCACAACAACATCATCTCCTCTGTTATCACAACAACAACATATCCTCTGGCATCACAACAACATCATCTCCTCCGACATCACAACATCATCATCTCCTCTCAGTCCAAAGTCATCAACCCAGCAGGATTATTGCCCATCAATAATGCATCGCTGCCGAATATGCAAACAAACAAAAATATGCCAGAGGAACACGCACACACACACACACACACACACACACACACACACACACACACACACACACGCAAGCACACACACGCACACACACACACACACGCACACGCACACACACACACACACACACACACACACACACACACGGACGGACGCAAGCACACACACACACACACACACACACGCACGGACGCAAGCACACACACACACACACACACACACACAAGCAAAAGCAGACACCCCTCTCCCACACACACACTCTAAGACCATAGAAGTGGATATGAGTGAAGGGTACTCACCCACAGATACATCATCATGTTGAGAGGAGAGCGGAGAACTGCCTGCAGAGTCCACTACTGTAGTAGCAGGTTATTCAGCTCAGCTATACTGTACACAGCACAGAGGAGAGTGGAGGTCTCCCTGCAGAGTCCACTACTGTAGTAGCAGGTTATTCAGCTCAGCTATACTGTACACAGCACAGAGGAGAGTGGAGAGCTCCCTGCAGAGTCCACTACTGTAGTAGGAGGTTATTCAGCTCAGCTATACTGTACACAGCACAGAGGAGAGTGGAGAGCTCCCTGCAGAGTCCACTACTGTAGTAGGAGGTTATTCAGCTCAGCTATACTGTACACAGCACAGAGGAGAGTGGAGAGCTCCCTCCCTGCAGAGTCCACTACTATAGTAGCAGGTTATTCAACTGTGCTACTGTACAACACAGCAGTCCTTCACTGGCTCCTTGCTTCTGTAGCCGGAGTCCATCCTCCTCTCCCTTCACCTCCACTACTGTATCTGAATACAAGCACCAAGACTGCAGAGTCTCTTGAATTAGTTATAGAACCCATTGCCCTTTATGGTTGTCAGGTCTGGGGTCTGCTCACCAACCAATAATTCACAAAATGGAACAAACACCAAATTGAGATTTTTGCAGAATTCTCCAAAAATATAAATTCTACAAACACCTAAAAGGAAACGATTCCAAAACCTTCCATAACAAAGCCATCACCTACAGAGAGATGAACCTGGAGAAGAGTCCCCTAAGCATTCTGGTCCTGGGGCTCTGTTCACAAACACAAACACACCCCACAGAGCCCCAGGACAGCAGCACAATTAGACCCAACCAAATCATGAGAAAACAAAAAGATTATTACTTGACACATTGGGAAGAATTAACAAAAAAACAGAGCAAATTAGAATGCTATTTGGCCCTAAACAGAGAGTACACAGCGGCAGAATACCTGACCACTGTGACTGACCCAATCTCAAGGAAAGCTTTGACTATGTACAGACTCAGTGAGCATAGCCTTGCTATTGAGAAAGGCAGACCTGGCTCTCAAGAGAAGACAGGCTATGTGCTCACTGCCCACAAAATGAGGTGGAAACTGAGCTGCACTTCCTAACCTCCTGCCCAAATGTATGACCATATTAGAGAGACATATTTCCCTCAGATTACACAGATCCACAAAGAATTCGAAAACAAATCCAATTTTGATAAACTCCCATATCTCCTGGGTGAAATTCCACAGTGTGCCATCACAGCAGCAATATTTGTGACCTGTTGCCACGAGAAAAGGGCAACCAGTGAAGAACAAACACCATTGTAAATACAACCCATATTTATGCTAATTTATTTTCCATTTTGTACTTTAACCATTTGTACATTGTTACAACACTGTATATATATAATATGACATTTGTAATGTCTTTATTGTTTTGAAACTTCTGTATGTGTAATGTTTACTGTTAATTTTTATTGTTTATTTCACTTTATATATTATCTACCTCACTTGCTTTGGCAATGTTAACACGTTTCCCATGCCAGTAAAGCCCTTGAATTGAATTGAATTGAGAGAGAGATGAAGAAGTCTGGATAGTTAGAGAGAGAGAGAGAGAGAGAGAGAGAGAGAGAGAGAGAGAGAGAGAGAGAGAGAGAGAGAGAGAGAGAGAGAGAGAGCGAGAGAGAGAGCGAGAGGGGGGTGAGGAGAGGAGGATAGAAACATACATCTAGGTATGAACACATAGACACCAGTGACGGTTGTACTAATTCTAATTCACTAACAACATTTCTTCAACAAAATGTCAACTTCAGAAATATAAACTAGATGATTGTCTGGAGTCTTCCTCCAGAACAGATTCCTATAAAGTCCTCTTCTGTTCATCCGCGATAGAATCAAACCTCAGACTCTAATTTGATTCGGCCACTCTTCTGACCAAATGGCACCTTGTTCCCTACGTAGGGCACTGCCTTTGACCAGGGCCCATAGGGCCTAATATAGGGAATAGGTCTCCAATTGGGATGCATCCATAGAGAGAGAGATATCTGGTATGTAGGGAACGACCCGGTCATATAGACAGAGAGATATCTGGTATGGAGACGACCAGGTCACATAGACAGATATCTGATATATAGGGAACGACCAGGTCACATAGACAGAGAGATATCTGGTATGTAGGGAACGACCCGGTCATATAGACAGAGAGATATCTGGTATGGAGACGACCAGGTCACATAGACAGAGAGATATCTGGTATGGAGGAAACAACCCGGTCATATAGACAGAGAGATATCTGGTATGGAGACGACCAGGTCACATAGACAGATATCTGATATGGAGGGAACAACCAGGTCACATAGACAGATATCTGATATGGAGGGAACAACCAGGTCACATAGACAGATATCTGATATGGAGGGAACAACCAGGTCACATAGACAGATATCTGATATGGAGGGAACGACCAGGTCACATAGACAGATATCTGATATGGAGGGAACGACCAGGTCACATAGACAGATATCTGATATGGAGGGAACGACCAGGTCACATAGACAGATATCTGATATGGAGGGAACGACCAGGTCACATAGACAGATATCTGATATGGAGGGAACGACCAGGTCACATAGACAGATATCTGATATGGAGGGAACGACCAGGTCACATAGACAGATATCTGATATGGAGGGAACGACCAGGTCACATAGACAGATATCTGATATGGAGGGAACGACCAGGTCACATAGACAGATATCTGATATGGAGGGAACGACCAGGTCACATAGACAGATATCTGATATGGAGGGAACGACCAGGTCACATAGACAGATATCTGATATGGAGGGAACAACCAGGTCACATAGACAGATATCTGATATGGAGAGAACGACCAGGTCACATAGACAGATATCTGATATGGAGGGAACGACCAGGTCACATAGACAGATATCTGATATGGAGGGAACGACCAGGTCACATAGACAGATATCTGATATGGAGGGAACGACCAGGTCACATAGACAGATATCTGATATGGAGGGAACGACCAGGTCACATAGACAGATATCTGATATGGAGGGAACGACCAGGTCACATAGACAGATATCTGATATGGAGGGAACGACCAGGTCACATAGACAGATATCTGATATGGAGGGAACGACCAGGTCACATAGACAGATATCTGATATGGAGGGAACAACCAGGTCACATAGACAGATATCTGATATGGAGAGAACGACCAGGTCACATAGACAGATATCTGATATGGAGGGAACAACCAGGTCACATAGACAGATATCTGATATGGAGGGAACGACCAGGTCACATAGACAGATATCTGATATGGAGGGAACGACCAGGTCACATAGACAGATATCTGATATGGAGGGAACGACCAGGTCACATAGACAGATATCTGATATGGAGGGAACGACCAGGTCACATAGACAGACAGATATCTGATATGGAGGGAACGACCAGGTCACATAGACAGATATCTGATATGGAGGTAAACGACCAGGTCACATAGACAGATATCTGATATGGAGGGAACGACCAGGTCACATAGACAGATATCTGATATGGAGGGAACGACCAGGTCACATAGACAGATATCTGATATGGAGGGAACGACCAGGTCACATAGACAGATATCTGATATGGAGGTAAACGACCAGGTCACATAGACAGATATCTGATATGGAGGGAACGACCAGGTCACATAGACAGATATCTGATATGGAGGGAACGACCAGGTCACATAGACAGATATCTGATATGGAGGGAACAACCAGGTCACATAGACAGATATCTGATATGGAGGGAACGACCAGGTCACATAGACAGATATCTGATATGGAGGGAACGACCAGGTCACATAGACAGATATCTGATATGGAGGGAACGACCAGGTCACATAGACAGATATCTGATATGGAGGTAAACGACCAGGTCACATAGACAGATATCTGATATGGAGGGAACGACCAGGTCACATAGACAGATATCTGATATGGAGGGAACGACCAGGTCACATAGACAGATATCTGATATGGAGGTAAACGACCAGGTCACATAGACAGATATCTGATATGGAGGGAACGACCAGGTCACATAGACAGATATCTGATATGGAGAGAACGACCAGGTCACATAGACAGATATCTGATATGGAGGGAACAACCAGGTCACATAGACAGATATCTGATATGGAGGTAAACGACCAGGTCACATAGACAGATATCTGATATGGAGGGAACGACCAGGTCACATAGACAGATATCTGATATGGAGGGAACGACCAGGTCACATAGACAGATATCTGATATGGAGGTAAACGACCAGGTCACATAGACAGATATCTGATATGGAGGGAACGACCAGGTCACATAGACAGATATCTGATATGGAGGGAACGACCAGGTCACATAGACAGATATCTGATATGGAGGGAACGACCAGGTCACATAGACAGATATCTGATATGGAGGGAACGACCAGGTCACATAGACAGATATCTGATATGGAGGGAACGACCAGGTCACATAGACAGATATCTGATATGGAGGGAACGACCAGGTCACATAGACAGATATCTGATATGGAGGGAACGACCAGGTCACATAGACAGATATCTGATATGGAGGGAACGACCAGGTCACATAGACAGATATCTGATATGGAGGGAACGACCAGGGCACATAGACAGATATCTGATATGGAGGGAACGACCAGGTCACATAGACAGATATCTGATATGGAGGGAACGACCAGGTCACATAGACAGATATCTGAAATGGAGGGAACGACCAGGTCACATAGACAGATATCTGATATGGAGGGAACGACCAGGTCACATAGACAGATATCTGATATGGAGGGAACGACCAGGTCACATAGACAGATATCTGATATGGAGGGAACGACCAGGTCACATAGACAGATATCTGATATGGAGGGAACAACCAGGTCACATAGACAGATATCTGATATGGAGGGAACAACCAGGTCACATAGACAGATATCTGATATGGAGGGAACGACCAGGTCACATAGACAGATATCTGATATGGAGGGAACGACCAGGTCACATAGACAGATATCTGATATGGAGGGAACGACCAGGTCACATAGACAGATATCTGATATGGAGGGAACGACCAGGTCACATAGACAGATATCTGATATGGAGGGAACGACCAGGTCACATAGACAGATATCTGATATGGAGGGAACGACCAGGTCACATAGACAGATATCTGATATGGAGGGAACGACCAGGTCACATAGACAGATATCTGATATGGAGGGAACGACCAGGTCACATAGACAGATATCTGATATGGAGGGAACAACCAGGTCACATAGACAGATATCTGATATGGAGGGAACGACCAGGTCACATAGACAGATATCTGATATGGAGGTAAACGACCAGGTCACATAGACAGATATCTGATATGGAGAGAACGACCAGGTCACATAGACAGATATCTGATATGGAGGGAACGACCAGGTCACATAGACAGATATCTGATATGGAGGGAACGACCAGGTCACATAGACAGATATGATGTCACATTTATAATGTCTTTATTCTTTTGGAACTTGTGAGTGTAATGTTTACTGTTAATTGCTTATTGTTTATTTCACTTTTGTTTATTATCTACTTCACTTCCTTTGGAGAGAGAGAGAGAGAGAGAGAGAGAGAGAGAGAGAGAGAGAGAGACAGAGAGAGATGCGACTGCAAGGTTGAATTCTGAAATGTGCCAAAATATGTAGAATAATTTAATTTAAAAAGGACTTAAAATCACATCGCTCTCTTTTTATTGGAGAGGAGCGGAGGAGGACAGATTCTGGGCAGAGAATCAAGGACGGATGCTGTCTGACCAACAGTACAGGAGAGATAGAGAGAGAAAGACAGAAAGAAAGAGAGAGAGAGAGAGAGAGAGCGAGAGAGAGAGAGAGAGAGAGAGAGAGACAGACAGAAAGAGAGAGACAGAGAGACACAGAGAGAGGGGGAGAGAGAGAGAGAGAGAGAGAGAGAGACAGAGAGAGAGAGAGAGAGAGAGAAAGAGACAGAGAGAGACAGAGAGACAGAGAGACAGAGAGAAACAGAGAGACAGAGAGAAACAGAGAGACAGAGAGAAACAGAGAGAGACAGAGAGAGACAGAGAGAGAGAGAGAGAGAGAGAGAGAGAGAGAGAGAGAGAGAGAGAGCGAGAGACAGACAGACAGTGAGAGACAGAGAGAGAAAAAAAGAGTACAAGAGAAAAACAGAGGAAGAACTAGGGAGAGAGAAAACACACACATAGAGAGAAGGAAGCGATGAGTGAAGGAAAGGGAGAGCAGTAATTTCTCTATCTGAGCTTTGGGACGGGCCCTCCCATGGCACCAACGAGGCTCCTGGGTAATATAAATGTGTGGCGTGCATGGAGGACAGTTAGAGGAAGTGGAAAAGACACAGAGAGGATACGGTTTTCCTGAGCCTGTAAAGGTCTCGTATAGATCGTTGAGTTGGATAGTGGTTCAAAGGTGTGTGTGTGTGTGTGTGTGTGTGTGTGTATGTGTGTGTGTGAGAGAGAGAGGTCAATACATACAGACAGAAGAAGGGAGGAGGTGAGAGGTCAATACATACAGACAGAAGAAGGGGGAGGTGAGAGGTCAATACATACAGACAGACAGAAGGGAGGAGGTGAGAGGTCAATACATACAGACAGAAGGGAGGAGGTGAGAGGTCAATACATACAGACAGAATGTAGGTGGTGAGAGGTCAATACATAAAGACAGAAGAAGGGGGGAGGTGAGAGGTCAAAACATACAGACAGAAGGGAGGTGGTGAGAGGTCAATACATACAGACAGAAGGGAGGAGGTGAGAGGTCAATACATACCGACAGAAGAAGGGGGGAAGTGAGATGTCAATACATACAGACAGAAGGGAGGAGGTGAGAGGTCAATACATACAGACAGAAGGGAGGAGGTGAGAGGTCAATACATACAGACAGAAGAAGGGAGGAGGTGAGAGGTCAATACATACAGACAGAAGAAGGGAGGAGGTGAGAGGTCAAAACATACAGACAGAAGAAGGGAGGAGGTGAGAGGTCAATACATACAGACAGAAGAAGGGAGGAGGTGAGAGGTCAATACATACAGACAGAAGAAGGGAGGAGGTGAGAGGTCAATACATACAGACAGAAGGGAGGAGGTGAGAGGTCAATACATACAGACAGAAGAAGGGAGGAGGTGAGAGGTCAATACATACAGACAGAAGAAATGAGGAGGTGAGAGGTCAATACATACAGACAGAAGACGAGAGGAGGTGAGAGGTCAATACATACAAACAGAAGAAATGAGGAGGTGAGAGGTCAATACATACAGACAGAAGGGAGGAGGTGAGAGGTCAATACATACAGACAGAAGAAATGAGAAGGTGAGAGGTCAATACATACAGACAGAAGGGAGGAGGTGAGAGGTCAATACATACAGACAGAAGAAGGGAGGAGGTGAGAGGTCAATACATACAGACAGAAGGGAGGAGGTGAGAGGTCAATACATACAGACAGAAGGGAGGAGGTGAGAGGTCAATACATACAGACAGAAGAAGGGAGGAGGTGAGAGGTCAATACATACAGACATACAGAAGGGAGGAAGTGAGAGGTCAATACATACAGACAGAAGACGGGAGAAGGTGAGAGGTCAATACATACAGACAGAAGACAGGAGGAGGTGAGAGGTCAATACATACAGACAGAAGAAGGGAGAAGGTGAGAGGTCAATACATACAGACAGAAGGGAGGAGGTGAGAGGTCAATACATACAGACAGACAGAAGGGAGGAAGTGAGAGGTCAATACATACAGACAGACAGAAGGGAGGAGGTGAGAGGTCAATACATACAGACATACAGAAGGGAGGAAGTGAGAGGTCAATACATACAGACAGACAGAAGGGAGGAAGTGAGAGGTCAATACATACAGACAGAAGGGAGGAGGTGAGAGGTCAATACATACCGACAGAAGAAGGGGGGAAGTGAGATGTCAATACATACAGACAGAAGGGAGGAGGTGAGAGGTCAATACATACAGACAGAAGGGAGGAGGTGAGAGGTCAATACATACCGACAGAAGAAGGGGGGAAGTGAGATGTCAATACATACAGACAGAAGGGAGGAGGTGAGAGGTCAATACATACAGACAGAAGAAGGGAGGAGGTGAGAGGTCAATACATACAGACAGTAGGGAGGAGGTGAGAGGTCAATACATACAGACAGAAGAAGGGAGGAGGTGAGAGGTCAATACATACAGACAGAAGAAGGGAGGAGGTGAGAGGTCAATACATACAGACAGAAGAAGGGAGGAGGTGAGAGGTCAATACATACAGACAGAAGGGAGGAGGTGAGAGGTCAATACATACAGACAGACAGAAGGGAGGAGGTGAGAGGTCAATACATACAGACAGAAGGGAGGAGGTGAGAGGTCAATACATACAGACAGAAGAAGGGAGGAGGTGAGAGGTCAATACATACAGACAGAAGGGGGGAGGTGAGAGGTCAATACATACAGACAGACAGAAGAAGGGAGGAGGTGAGAGGTCAATACATACAGACAGACAGAAGAAGGGAGGAGGTGAGAGGTCAATACATACAGACAGAAGGGAGGAGGTGAGAGGTCAATACATACAGACAGACAGAAGAAGGGAGGAAGTGAGAGGTCAATACATACAGACAGACAGAAGAAGGGAGGAGGTGAGAGGTCAATACATACAGACAGAAGGGAGGAGTTGAGAGGTCAATACATACAGACAGACAGAAGAAGGGAGGAGGTGAGAGGTCAATACATACAGACAGAAGGGAGGAGGTGAGAGGCCAATACATACAGACAGAAGAAGGGAGGAGGTGATAGGTCAATACATACAGACAGAAGAAGGGAGGAGGTGAGAGGTCAATACATACAGACAGAAGAAGGGAGGAGGTGAGAGGTCAATACATACAGACATACAGAAGGGAGGAAGTGAGAGGTCAATACATACAGACAGACAGAAGGGAGGAGGTGAGAGGTCAATACATACAGACAGAAGGGAGGAGGTGAGAGGTCAATACATACAGACAGACAGAAGAAGGGAGGAGGTGAGCGGCCAATACATACAGACAGAAGAAGGGAGGAGGTGAGAGGTCAATACATACAGACAGAAGGGAGGAGGTGAGAGGTCAATACATACAGACAGAAGGAGGGAGGAGGTGAGAGGTCAATACATACAGACATACAGAAGGGAGGAAGTGAGAGGTCAATACATACAGACAGAAGACGGGAGAAGGTGAGAGGTCAATACATACAGACAGAAGACAGGAGGAGGTGAGAGGTCAATACATACAGACAGAAGAAGGGAGAAGGTGAGAGGTCAATACATACAGACAGAAGAAGGGAGGAGGTGAGAGGTCAATACATACAGACAGACAGAAGGGAGGAAGTGAGAGGTCAATACATACAGACAGACAGAAGGGAGGAGGTGAGAGGTCAATACATACAGACATACAGAAGGGAGGAAGTGAGAGGTCAATACATACAGACAGACAGAAGGGAGGAAGTGAGAGGTCAATACATACAGACAGAAGGGAGGAGGTGAGAGGTCAATACATACCGACAGAAGAAGGGGGGAAGTGAGATGTCAATACATACAGACAGAAGGGAGGAGGTGAGAGGTCAATACATACAGACAGAAGGGAGGAGGTGAGAGGTCAATACATACCGACAGAAGAAGGGGGGAAGTGAGATGTCAATACATACAGACAGAAGGGAGGAAGTGAGAGGTCAATACATACAGACAGAAGAAGGGAGGAGGTGAGAGGTCAATACATACAGACAGAAGGGAGGAGGTGAGAGGTCAATACATACAGACAGAAGAAGGGAGGAGGTGAGAGGTCAATACATACAGACAGAAGAAGGGAGGAGGTGAGAGGTCAATACATACAGACAGAAGAAGGGAGGAGGTGAGAGGTCAATACATACAGACAGAAGGGAGGAGGTGAGAGGTCAATACATACAGACAGACAGAAGGGAGGAGGTGAGAGGTCAATACATACAGACAGAAGAAGGGAGGAGGTGAGAGGTCAATACATACAGACAGAAGGGGGGAGGTGAGAGGTCAATACATACAGACAGACAGAAGAAGGGAGGAGGTGAGAGGTCAATACATACAGACAGACAGAAGAAGGGAGGAGGTGAGAGGTCAATACATACAGACAGAAGGGAGGAGGTGAGAGGTCAATACATACAGACAGACAGAAGAAGGGAGGAAGTGAGAGGTCAATACATACAGACAGACAGAAGAAGGGAGGAGGTGAGAGGTCAATACATACAGACAGAAGGGAGGAGGTGAGAGGTCAATACATACAGACAGACAGAAGAAGGGAGGAGGTGAGAGGTCAATACATACAGACAGAAGGGAGGAGGTGAGAGGCCAATACATACAGACAGAAGAAGGGAGGAGGTGATAGGTCAATACATACAGACAGAAGAAGGGAGGAGGTGAGAGGTCAATACATACAGACAGAAGAAGGGAGGAGGTGAGAGGTCAATACATACAGACATACAGAAGGGAGGAAGTGAGAGGTCAATACATACAGACAGACAGAAGGGAGGAGGTGAGAGGTCAATACATACAGACAGAAGGGAGGAGGTGAGAGGTCAATACATACAGACAGACAGAAGAAGGGAGGAGGTGAGCGGCCAATACATACAGACAGAAGAAGGGAGGAGGTGAGAGGTCAATACATACAGACAGAAGGGAGGAGGTGAGAGGTCAATACATACAGACAGAAGAAGGGAGGAGGTGAGAGGTCAATACATACAGACATACAGAAGGGAGGAAGTGAGAGGTCAATACATACAGACAGAAGACGGGAGAAGGTGAGAGGTCAATACATACAGACAGAAGACAGGAGGAGGTGAGAGGTCAATACATACAGACAGAAGAAGGGAGAAGGTGAGAGGTCAATACAAACAGACAGAAGAAGGGAGGAGGTGAGAGGTCAATACATACAGACATACAGAATGGAGGAAGTGAGAGGTCAATACATACAGACAGACAGAAGGGAGGAGGTGAGAGGTCAATACATACAGACAGAAGGGAGGAGGTGAGAGGTCAATACATACAGACAGAAGGGAGGAGGTGAGGTCAATACATACAGACAGAAGGGAGGAGGGAGAGGTCAATACATACAGACAGAAGAAGGGAGGAGGTGAGAGGTCAATACATACAGACAGAAGGGAGGAGGTGAGAGGTCAATACATACAGACAGATGGGAGAAGGTGAGAGGTCAATACATACAGACAGAAGAAGGGAGGAGGTGAGAGGTCAATACATACAGACAGAAGAAGGGAGGAGGTGAGAGGTCAATACATACAGACAGAAGGGAGGAGGTGAGAGGTCAATACATACAGACAGAAGAAGGGAGGAGGTGAGAGGTCAAAACATACAGACAGAATGTAGGTGGTGAGAGGTCAATACATAAAGACAGAAGGGAGGAGGTGAGAGGTCAATACATACAGACAGAAGACGAGAGGAGGTGAGAGGTCAATACATACAGACAGAAGAAGGGAGGAGGTGAGAGATCAATACATACAGACAGAAGGGAGGAGGTGAGAGGTCAATACATACAGACAGACAGAGAGAGAGAGAGAGAGAGAGAGAGAGAGAGAGAGAGTGAGAGAGAGAAAAAACGCTGACCATAACAATGCTGTTGTAAAATGAAGGCCATCTACTTGAGATCTTCCAACCGCTGACAAGAAATGAACGACTCTCGTAAAAAACAAGTCATTTCATGTTTATTAATGAAAAGCATGAAACCACAGCCTATGTGTTTACGTGTTCAGCATATGAGTGTTGAATTATGTCTCATTTCACCCCAGGACAGAAACAACGCTGATTCCTCCTAACTGGGCTAATAACTGAAACTGAGAGGTAGAGGAAGGAGAGGAAGGAGAGGAAGGAGAGGAAGGAGAGGAAGGAGTGAGGGAAATTGATTCTAAACATCCATAGATACCTCTGGCCTGCCACAGATACACAACAACAGTAGAAAATACCTCTGGCCTGCCAAAGATACATACATCAACAGTAGAAAATACCGCTGGCCTGCCACAGATACAATCAACAACAGTAGAAAATACCTCTGGCCTGCCACAGATACATATAACAACAGTAGAAAATACCTCTGGCCTGCCACAGATACATACAACAACAGTAGAAAATACCGCTGGCCTGCCACAGATACACACAACAACAGTAGAAAATACCTCTGGCCTGCCACAGATACATATAACAACAGTAGAAAATACCTCTGGCCTGCCACAGATACATACAACAACAGTAGAAAATACCTCTGGCCTGCCACAGATACATACAACAGTAGAAAATACCTCTGGCCTGCCACAGATACATACAACAACAGTAGAAAATACCTCTGGCCTGCCACAGATACATACAACAACAGTAGAATTAAACAACACATCCAATTTGGGATAATAATCAAGGTTATGCTAATTTTCCGATCCAGTTGTAAATAGTGTTTATTATTTAGGATAATTAGAATCAAATGAAGTAGGCTGGAGGGGGCCGGAGGGAGGAGGGGGCTGGCAGGAAGAGGGGGAGGGAGGAGGGAAGAGGGGGCCGGAGGGGGGGAGGGGGCTGAAGGAGGGAAGAGGGGGCCGGAGGGGGGGGAGGGGGCTGAAGGAGGGAAGAGGCCGGAGGGAGGAGGCTGCTGGCAGGAAGAGGGGGCCGGAGGGAGGAGGCTGCTGGCAGGAAGAGGGGGAGGGAGGAGGGAAGAGGGGGCCGGAGGGGGGGGAGGGGGGGAGGGGGCTGAAGGAGGGAAGAGGGGGCCGGAGGGGGGGAGGGGGCTGAAGGAGGGAAGAGGCCGGAAGGAGGAGGCTGCTGGCAGGAAGAGGGGGATGGAGGAGGCAGGAGGGAGGAGGGAGGAGGGAAGAGGCCGGAGGGAGGAGGCTGCTGGCAGGAAGAGGGGGATGGAGGAGGCAGGAGGGAGGAGGGAGGAGGGAGGAGGGTGAGCGAGGAGGCAGGAGGGGGCCAGAGGGGGGAGGGGGCCAGGACTGGTGACTGATGACACAGCGTGAATAGCAACATCAGAACATTCATCATAGCAGCCATTGTAGACTTAAAGTCCCTCAACAAACCCAGGGTGAATTACAGTCGTGTAGCAGAATGCACAATGGTCTGCCTGACTGGCAACGCGTGCTACACACAAATCTGTCCCCCTCACACTGCACGCGTCCATCACAAAGCAGTTCCCCCAGACAGAAATAATGTCCAGATTTCCAGATACCTGGACTAAAACAAGCCCTGGAAACGTATCCAGTGAGGAGTTCTGCTGATAACCAACAGTCAAGTACATATCAAGGGGAGTAAAACAGGGTTTCAGGGTTGAAGAAGTATAAAACACTAACATTTCAGCACACGGTGCCTCCTTCAGGGTTGAAGAACACGGGGCCTCCTTCAGGGTTGAAGAACACGGGGCCTCCTTCAGGGTTGAAGAAGTATAAAACACTAACATTTCAGCACACGGTGCCTCCTTCAGGGTTGAATAAGTGTTTCAGCGCATGGTGCCTCCTTCAGGGTTGAAGAAGTGTTTCAGCGTACGGTGCCTCCTTCAGGGTTGAAGAAGTGTTTCAGCACATGGTGCCTCCTTCAGGGTTGAAGAAGTATAAAACACCAAGGTTTCAGCACACGGTGCCTCCTTCAGGGTTGAAGAAGTATAAAACACCAAGGTTTCAGAACACGGTGCCTCCTTCAGGGTTGAAGAAGTATAAAACACCAAGGTTTCAGCACACGGTGCCTCCTTCAGGGTTGAAGAAGTATAAAACACCAAGGTTTCAGCGCACGGTGCCTCCTTCAGGGTTGAAGAAGTATTCTGAGTGTGCATCAACTCATGCTTTCACTAGACTATTAGAAACTGCTTGTAAACTGTTATTACGTTGTGACACATACAGGAGAATGATTTAGAAAATGTTTAATCATGCTTATATTTTTTGGAAGCATATATATATAGATGGTATTGAACTGTTCATCAGACAATGAAATAACATATCTTTCATGCAGAAACACCCAACCCATCAATTAGGGCATGAGAGAGAGAATAGGTGTCATTGGGGGGAACCAGATAACATACAGTGCCTTGCGAAAGTATTCGGCCCCCTTGAACTTTGCGACCTTTTGCCACATTTCAGGCTTCAAACATAAAGATATAAAACTGTATTTTTTTGTGAAGAATCAACAACAAGTGGGACACAATCATGAAGTGGAATGACATTTATTGGATATTTCAAACTTTTTTAACAAATCAAAAACTGAAAAATTGGGCGTGCAAAATTATTCAGCCCCTTTACTTTCAGTGCAGCAAACTCTCTCCAGAAGTTCAGTGATGATCTCTGAATGATCCAATGTTGACCTAAATGACTAATGATGATAAATACAATCCACCTGTGTGTAATCAAGTCTCCGTATAAATGCACCTGCACTGTGATAGTCTCAGAGGTCCGTTAAAAGCGCAGAGAGCATCATGAAGAACAAGGAACACACCAGGCAGGTCCGAGATACTGTTGTGAAGAAGTTTAAAGCCGGATTTGGATACAAAAAGATTTCCCAAGCTTTAAACATCCCAAGGAGCACTGTGCAAGCGATAATATTGAAATGGAAGGAGTATCAGACCACTGCAAATCTACCAAGACCTGGCCGTCCCTCTAAACTTTCAGCTCATACAAAGAGAAGACTGATCAGAGATGCAGCCAAGAGGCCCATGATCACTCTGGATGAACTGCAGAGATCTACAGCTGAGGTGGGAGACTCTGTCCATAGGACAACAATCAGTCGTATATTGCACAAATCTGGCCTTTATGGAAGAGTGGCAAGAAGAAAGCCATTTCTTAAAGATATCCATAAAAAGTGTTGGTTAAAGTTTGCCACAAGCCACCTGGGAGACACACCAAACGTGGAAGAAGGTGCTCTGGTCAGATGAAACCAAAATTGAACTTTTTGGCAACAATGCAAAACGTTATGTTTGGCGTAGAAGCAACACACCATCCCCACTGTCAAACATGGTGGTGGCAGCATCATGGTTTGGGCCTGCTTTTCTTCAGCAAGGACAGGGAAGATGGTTAAAATTGATGGGAAGATGGATGGAGCCAAATACAGGACCATTCTGGAAGAAAACCTGACGGAGTCTGCAAAAGACCTGAGACTGGGACGGAGATTTGTCTTCCAACAAGACAATGATCCAAAACGTAAAGCAAAATCTACAATGGAATGGTTCAAAAATAAACATATCCAGGTGTTAGAATGGCCAAGTCAAAGTCCAGACCTGAATCCAATCGAGAATCTGTGGAAAGAACTGAAAACTGCTGTTCACAAATGCTCTCCATCCATCCTCACTGAGCTCGAGCTGTTTTCCAATAAATGTCGTTCCACTTCATGATTGTGTCCCACTTGTTGTTGATTCTTCACAAAAAAATACAGTTTTATATCTTTATGTTTGAAGCCTGAAATGTGGCAAAAAGTCGCAAAGTTCAAGGGGGCCGAATACTTTCGCAAGGCACTGTACATGAGACCTCCTCACAGAGATCCTACCAGAACCCAGAACTCCTCACAGCGATCCTACCAGAACTCCTCACAGCGATCCTACTAGAACCCAGACCTCTCCATAGAGATCCTACCAGAACTAAGACCTCCTCACAGAGATCCTACCAGAACCAAGACCTCCTCACAGAGATCCTACCAGAACCAAGACCTTGTCACAGAGATCCTACCAGAACCAAGACCTACTCACAGAGATCTTACCAGAACTAAGACCTCCTCACAGAGATCCTACAAGAACCCAGACGTCCTCACAGAGATCCTACCAGAACCCAGATGTCCACACAGAGATCCTACCAGAACCAATACCTGCCCAAAGAGATCCTACCAGAACCAAGACCTCCCCTCGGAGATCCTACCAGAACCAAGACCTCTCCACAGAGATCCTACGAGAAACAAAATCTTCTCACAGAGATCCTACCAGAACAAAGACCTCCTCACAGAGATCCTACCAGAACTAAAACCTCCTCACAGAGATCCTACCAGAACCCAGACCTCCTCACAGAGATCCTACCAGAACCAAGGCCGATCCACAGAGATCCTACCAGAACCAAGGCCTTCTCACAGATATCCTACCAGAACTAAGACCTCCTAAAAGAGATCCTACCAGAACTAAAACCTCCTCACAGAGATCCTACCAGAACCCAGACCTCCTCACAGAGATCCTACCAGAACCAAGACCTATCCACAGAGATCCTACCAGAACCAAGACCTCACCTCAGAGATCTTACCAGAACCCAAAGATCCTAACAGAACCCAGACCTCCCCACAGAGATCCTACCAGAACCAAGACCTCCCCACAGAGATCCTACCAGAAGCCAACCCAGACTTCCCCACAGAGATCCTACCAGAACCCAGACCTCCCCACAGAGATCCTACCAGAACCCATACAAGACCTACCCACAGAGATCCTACCAGAACCCAGACCTCCCCACAGAGATCCTACCAGAACCCATACAATACCTCCACACAGAGATTCTACCAGAACCTATACAAGACCTACCCACAGAGATTCTACAAGATCCCATAAAGCAGGGAGGAGCCACATTTTGGGGCTGAGAGCAACAACACATTCAGCTTCTTGAGCTTTTCTTCTTCTCTTCTACCTCCATTACAGAGTACAGTTCCTGACAGGCTCCTGAAGGCCTCCATTACAGAGTACAGTTCCTGACAGGCTCCTGAAGGCCTCCATTACAGAGTACAGTTCCTGACAGGCTCCTGAAGGTCTCCACCACAGAGTACAGTTCCTGACATGCTCCTGGAGGTCTCCACTACAGAGTACAGTTCTTGACAGACTCCTGGTGGTCTACACTACAGAGTACAGTTCCTGACAGACTCCTGGAGGTCTCCACTACAGAGTACAGTTCCTGACAGACTCCTGGAGGTCTCCACTACAGAGTACAGTTCCTGACAGACTCCTGGAGGTCTCCACAACAGAGTACAGTTCCTGACAGGCTCCTGGAGGTCTCCACTACAGAGTACAGTTCCTGACAGACTCCTGGAGGTCTCCACTACAGAGTACAGTTCCTGACAGGCTCCTGAAGGTCTCCACTACAGAGTACAGTTCCTGACAGACTCCTGGAGGTCTCCACTACAGAGTACAGTTCCTGACAGACTCCTGGAGGTCTCCACTACAGAGTACAGTTCCTGACAGATGATTATTTTATGAATAGTTATTGAATCTATTCATATCTATTTATATATAGTTATATAATCTATTTATATAGTCATATAATCTACTTATATATAGTCATATAATCTATTTATGTATAGTCATATAATCTACATATATATAGTAATATAATCTATTTATATATATAGTAATATAATCTATTTATATAGTAATATAATCTATTTATGTATAGTCATATAATCTACATATATATAGTAATATAATTTATTTATATATAGTAATATAATCTATTTATATAGTCATATAATCTACATATATATAGTAATATAATCTATTTATATATAGTAATATAATCTATTTATGTATAGTCATATAATCTACTTATATAGTCATATAATACAGACCTACTGAACAGACCTACTGAACAGACCTACTGAACAGACCTACTGAACAGACCTACAGAACAGACCTACTGAACCGACCTACTGAACAGACCTACTGAACAGACCTACTGAACTGACCTACTGAACAGACCTACTGAACAGACCTACTGAACAGACCTACAGAACAGACCTACAGAACAGACCTACTGAACAGACCTACTGAACTGACCTACTGAACCGACCTACTGAACAGACCTACTGAACTGACCTACTGAACAGACCTACTGAACAGACCTACTGAACAGACCTACTGAACAGACCTACAGAACAGACCTACTGAACAGACCTATAGAACAGACCTATAGAACAGACCTACTGAACAGACCTTTAGAACCGATGTAGGAAAAGGGTACCTTTCGGACAGACAAGCTAGACACACACACACAAACACACACAAAACACACACTCACACACACAAGTACGTACACACAGCGAGTGGAACTGACCCTCAGTTGCGTCCTCTCACAGCTCATGGGTTGGCCTGGAATCTGAAAGAAAAGAACAAACAACTTTCATGGGGGGCGATCTCGGACTGGAACATTCCTTTCATGGGGGGGGGGGGGGATCTGGGACTGGAACATTCCTTTCATGGGGGGGGGGGGGGGGATCTCGGACTGGAACATTCCTTTCATGGGGGGGGGGGGGGGGGGGGGGGGATCTCGGACTGGAACATTCCTTTCATGGGGGGGGGGATCTGGGACTGGAACATTCCTTTCATGGGGGGGGGGGATCTCGGACTGGAACATTCCTTTCATGGGGGGGGGGGATCTCGGACTGGAACATTCCTTTCATGGGGGGGGGGATCTCGGACTGGAACATTCCTTTCATGGGGGGGGGGATCTCGGACTGGAACATTCCTTTCATGGGGGGGGGGATCTCGGACTGGAACATTCCTTTCATGGGGGGGGGGGGGGGGATCTCGGACTGGAACATTCCTTTCATGGGGGGGGGGGGGATCTCGGACTGGAACATTCCTTTCATGGGGGGGGATCTCGGACTGGAACATTCCTTTCATGGGGGGGGGGGGATCTCGGACTGGAACATTCCTTTCATGGGGGGGGGGGGGGGATCTCGGACTGGAACATTCCTTTCATGGGGGGAGGGGATCTCGGACTGGAACATTCCTTTCATGGGGGGGGGGATCTCGGACTGGAACATTCCTTTCATGGGGGGGGGGGGGATCTCGGACTGGAACATTCCTTTCATGGGGGGGGGATCTCGGACTGGAACATTCCTTTCATGGGGGGGGGGGGATCTCGGACTGGAACATTCCTTTCATGGGGGGGGGGGATCTCGGACTGGAACATTCCTTTCATGGGGGGGGGGGGATCTCGGACTGGAACATTCCTTTCATGGGGGGGGGATCTCGGACTGGAACATTCCTTTCATGGGGGGGGGGGATCTCGGACTGGAACATTCCTTTCATGGGGGGGGGGGGATCTCGGACTGGAACATTACTTTAATCTGTGTCTTAGATTATTAATATATAACTATTGATTGTTGCAGAATATAACTTATAAATGACCCAATCACAACCAACAATATGAATCCATCCAAAATAAAACCAAAATGAATTCACACCCAGACCCCCAGATCATTTGAACCGTTTCCCTTCGGATCACAGACCACATAGAATAGATTATATTGTAGATGAATAATAACTACAGCCCAGAGATACTGAGGAGCACAGTGATGATCTCAACTACATTACTGTAATGTAAAGGAACATTCTCAACTACATTACTGTAATGTAAAGGAACATTCTCAACTACATTACTGTAATGTAAAGGAACATTCTGAACCACATTACTGTAATGTAAAGGAACATTCTCAACTAGATTACTGTAATGTAAAGGAGCATTCTCAACTACATGACTGTAATGTAAAGGAGCATTCTCAACTACATTACTGTAATTTAAAGGAGGATTCTCAACCACATTACTGTAATGTAAAGGAACATTCTCAACTACATTACTGTAATGTAAAGGAGCATTCTCAACTACATTACTGTAATGTAAAGGGGCATTCTCAACTACATTACTGTAATGTAAAGGAACATTCTCAACTACATTACTGTAATGTAAAGGAGCATTCTCAACTTCATTACTGTAATGTAGAGGAGCATCATGGGAGCATTAGTAAAACCATTGGTAATTACAGCATGTCACAGTTTTGACCAGAGACACACAGTTCAGACAAGAAGGATGCATTGATGCTTAAAAACACCTATCCCAACACATACCCAGCCGACACACACACACACACACACACACACAGGATGTATTGATATCCTCTCAGTAATACGGTGGTGGTGGTCGTATGTTATGGTGTGAAGCGTCTCAATTCTCACAACAATCTCTCTACAGTTTAAAGTCACTGAGAGACAGATCCTCACTACACTCACAACAATCTCTCTACAGTTTAATGTCACAGAGACAGATCCTCACTACACTCACAACAATCTCTCTACAGTTTAAAGTCACTGAGAGACAGATCCTCACTACACTCACAACACTCTCTCTACAGTTTAATGTCACTGAGAGACAGATCCTCACTACACTCACAACAATCTCTCTACAGTTTAAAGTCACTGAGAGACAGATCCTCACTACACTCACAACAATCTCTCCACAGTTTAAAGTCACTGAGAGACAGATCCTCACTACACTCACAACACTCTCTCTACAGTTTAATGTCACAGAGACAGATCCTCACTACACTCACAACAATCTCTCTACAGTTTAATGTCACTGAGAGACAGATCCTCACTACACTCACAACAATCTCTCTACAGTTTAATGTCACTGAGAGACAGATCCTCAATGCCATTGGGCTCACTACACTCACAACACTCTCTCTACAGTTTAAAGTCACTGAGAGACAGATCCTCACTACACTCACAACAATCTCTCTACAGTTTAATGTCACTGAGAGACAGATCCTCACTACACTCACAACAATCTCTCTACAGTTTAATGTCACTGAGAGACAGATCCTCACTACACTCACAACAATCTCTCTACAGTTTAAAGTCACTGAGAGACAGATCCTCACTACACTCACAACAATCTCTCTACAGTTTAAAGTCACTGAGAGACAGATCCTCACTACACTCACAACACTCTCTCTACAGTTTAATGTCACAGAGACAGATCCTCACTACACTCACAGCAATCTCTCTACAGTTTAATGTCACTGAGAGACAGATCCTCACTACACTCACAACAATCTCTCTACAGTTTAATGTCACTGAGAGACAGATCCTCAATGCCATTGGGCTCACTACACTCACAACACTCTCTCTACAGTTTAATGTCACTGAGAGACAGATCCTCACTACACTCACAACAATATCTCTACAGTTTAATGTCACTGAGAGACAGATCCTCACTACACTCACAACAATCTCTCTACAGTTTAATGTCACTGAGAGACAGATCCTCACTACACTCACAGCAATCTCTCTACAGTTTAATGTCACTGAGAGACAGATCCTCACTACACTCACAACAATCTCTCTACAGTTTAATGTCACTGAGAGACAGATCCTCACTACACTCACAACAATCTCTCTACAGTTTAACGTCACTGAGATACAGATCCTCAATGCCATTGGGCTCATTACACTCACAACAATCTCTCTACAGTTTAATGTCACTGAGAGACAGATCCTCACTACACTCACAACAATCTCTCTACAGGTTAATGTCACTGAGAGACAGATCCTCAACGCCATTGGGCTCACTACACTCACAACACTCTCTCTACAGTTTAATGTCACTGAGAGACAGATCCTCACTACACTCACAACACTCTCTCTACAGTTTAATGTCATTGAGAGACAGATCCTCACTACACTCACAGCAATCTCTCTACAGTTTAAAGTCACTGAGAGACAGATCCTCACTACACTCACAACAATCTCTCTACAGTTTAAAGTCACTGAGAGACAGATCCTCACTACACTCACAACACTCTCTCTACAGTTTAAAGTCACTGAGAGACAGATCCTCACAACACTCTCTCTACAGTTTAATGTCATTGAGAGACAGATCCTCACTACACTCACAGCAATCTCTCTACAGTTTAAAGTCACTGAGAGACAGATCCTCACTACACTCACAACAATCTCTCTACAGTTTAAAGTCACTGAGAGACAGATCCTCACTACACTCACAACACTCTCTCTACAGTTTAAAGTCACTGAGAGACAGATCCTCACAACACTCTCTCTACAGTTTAAAGTCACTGAGAGACAGATCCTCACTACACTCACAACAATCTCTCTACAGTTTAATGTCACTGAGAGACAGATCCTCAATGCCATTGGGCTCACTACACTCACAACACTCTCTCTACAGTTTAATGTCACTGAGAGACAGATCCTCAATACACTCACAACAATCTCTCTACAGTTTAAAGTCACTGAGAGACAGATCCTCACTACACTCACAACACTCTCTCTGCAGTTTAATGTCACTGAGATACAGATCCTCACTACACTCACAACACTCTCTCTACAGTTTAAAGTCACTGAGAGACAGATCCTCACTACACTCTCTCTACAATTTAATGTCACTGAGAGACAGATCCTCAATGCCATTGGGCTCACTACACTCACAACACTCTCTCTACAGTTTCATGTCACTGAGAGACAGATCCTTACTACACTCACAACAATCTCTCTACAGTTTAAAGTCACTGAGAGACAGATCCTCACTACACTCTCTCTACAGTTTGATGTCACTGAGAGACAGATCCTTACTACACTCACAGCAATCTCTCTACAGTTTGTCACTGAGAGACAGATCCTCACTACACTCACAACAATCTCTCTACAGTTTAATGTCACTGAGAGACAGATCCTCAATGCCATTGGGCTCACTACACTCACAACACTCTCTCTACAGTTTAATGTCACTGAGAGACAGATCCTCACTACACTCACAACAATCTCTCTACAGTTTAATGTCACTGAGAGACAGATCCTCACTACACTCACAACAATCTCTCTACAGTTTAATGTCACTGAGAGACAGATCCTCACTACACTCACAACACTCTCTCTACAGTTTAATGTCACAGAGACAGATCCTCACTACACTCACAACAATCTCTCTACAGTTTAATGTCACTTAGAGACAGATCCTCAACACCATTGGGCTCACTACACTCACAACACTCTCTCTACAGTTTAATGTCACTGAGAGACAGATCCTCACTACACTCTCTCTACAGTTTAAAGTCACTGAGAGACAGATCCTCACTACACTCACAACAATCTCTCTACAGTTTAAAGTCACTGAGAGACAGATCCTCACTACACTCACAACACTCTCTCTACAGTTTAATGTCATTGAGAGACAGATCCTCACTACACTCACAGCAATCTCTCTACAGTTTAAAGTCACTGAGAGACAGATCCTCACTACACTCACAACACTCTCTCTACAGTTTAATGTCACTGAGAGACAGATCCTCACTACACTCACAACAATCTCTCCACAGTTTAATGTCACTGAGAGACAGATCCTCAATGCCATTGGGCTCACTACACTCACAACACTCTCTCTACAGTTTAATTTCACTGAGAGACAGATCCTCAATACACTCACAACAATCTCTCTACAGTTTAAAGTCACTGAGAGACAGATCCTCACTACACTCACAACACTCTCTCTACAGTTTAATGTCATTGAGAGACAGATCCTCACTACACTCACAGCAATCTCTCTACAGTTTAAAGTCACTGAGAGACAGATCCTCACTACACTCACAACACTCTCTCTACAGTTTAATGTCACTGAGAGACAGATCCTCACTACACTCACAACAATCTCTCCACAGTTTAATGTCACTGAGAGACAGATCCTCAATGCCATTGGGCTCACTACACTCACAACACTCTCTCTACAGTTTAATGTCACTGAGAGACAGATCCTCACTACACTCACAACAATCTCTCCACAGTTTAAAGTCACTGAGAGACAGATCCTCACTACACTCACAACAATCTCTCTACAGTTTAATGTCACTGAGAGACAGATCCTCAATGCCATTGGGCTCACTACACTCACAACACTCTCTCTACAGTTTAATGTCACTGAGAGACAGATCCTCAATACACTCACAACAATCTCTCTACAGTTTAAAGTCACTGAGAGACAGATCCTCACTACACTCACAACACTCTCTCTGCAGTTTAATGTCACTGAGATACAGATCCTCACTACACTCACAACACTCTCTCTACAGTTTAAAGTCACTGAGAGACAGATCCTCACTACACTCTCTCTACAATTTAATGTCACTGAGAGACAGATCCTCAATGCCATTGGGCTCACTACACTCACAACACTCTCTCTACAGTTTCATGTCACTGAGAGACAGATCCTTACTACACTCACAACAATCTCTCTACAGTTTAAAGTCACTGAGAGACAGATCCTCACTACACTCTCTCTACAGTTTGATGTCACTGAGAGACAGATCCTTACTACACTCACAGCAATCTCTCTACAGTTTGTCACTGAGAGACAGATCCTCACTACACTCACAACAATCTCTCTACAGTTTAATGTCACTGAGAGACAGATCCTCAATGCCATTGGGCTCACTACACTCACAACACTCTCTCTACAGTTTAATGTCACTGAGAGACAGATCCTCACTACACTCACAACAATCTCTCTACAGTTTAATGTCACTGAGAGACAGATCCTCACTACACTCACAACAATCTCTCTACAGTTTAATGTCACTGAGAGACAGATCCTCACTACACTCACAACACTCTCTCTACAGTTTAATGTCACAGAGACAGATCCTCACTACACTCACAACAATCTCTCTACAGTTTAATGTCACTTAGAGACAGATCCTCAACACCATTGGGCTCACTACACTCACAACACTCTCTCTACAGTTTAATGTCACTGAGAGACAGATCCTCACTACACTCTCTCTACAGTTTAAAGTCACTGAGAGACAGATCCTCACTACACTCACAACAATCTCTCTACAGTTTAAAGTCACTGAGAGACAGATCCTCACTACACTCACAACACTCTCTCTACAGTTTAATGTCATTGAGAGACAGATCCTCACTACACTCACAGCAATCTCTCTACAGTTTAAAGTCACTGAGAGACAGATCCTCACTACACTCACAACACTCTCTCTACAGTTTAATGTCACTGAGAGACAGATCCTCACTACACTCACAACAATCTCTCCACAGTTTAATGTCACTGAGAGACAGATCCTCAATGCCATTGGGCTCACTACACTCACAACACTCTCTCTACAGTTTAATTTCACTGAGAGACAGATCCTCAATACACTCACAACAATCTCTCTACAGTTTAAAGTCACTGAGAGACAGATCCTCACTACACTCACAACACTCTCTCTACAGTTTAATGTCATTGAGAGACAGATCCTCACTACACTCACAGCAATCTCTCTACAGTTTAAAGTCACTGAGAGACAGATCCTCACTACACTCACAACACTCTCTCTACAGTTTAATGTCACTGAGAGACAGATCCTCACTACACTCACAACAATCTCTCCACAGTTTAATGTCACTGAGAGACAGATCCTCAATGCCATTGGGCTCACTACACTCACAACTCTCTCTACAGTTTAATGTCACTGAGAGACAGATCCTCACAACACTCTCTCTACAGTTTAAAGTCACTGAGAGACAGATCCTCACTACACTCACAACAATCTCTCCACAGTTTAAAGTCACTGAGAGACAGATCCTCACTACACTCACAACAATCTCTCTACAGTTTAATGTCACTGAGAGACAGATCCTCAATGCCATTGGGCTCACTACACTCACAACACTCTCTCTACAGTTTAATGTCACTGAGAGACAGATCCTCAATACACTCACAACAATCTCTCTACAGTTTAAAGTCACTGAGAGACAGATCCTCACTACACTCACAACACTCTCTCTGCAGTTTAATGTCACTGAGATACAGATCCTCACTACACTCACAACACTCTCTCTACAGTTTAAAGTCACTGAGAGACAGATCCTCACTACACTCTCTCTACAATTTAATGTCACTGAGAGACAGATCCTCAATGCCATTGGGCTCACTACACTCACAACACTCTCTCTACAGTTTCATGTCACTGAGAGACAGATCCTTACTACACTCACAACAATCTCTCTACAGTTTAAAGTCACTGAGAGACAGATCCTCACTACACTCTCTCTACAGTTTAATGTCACTGAGAGACAGATCCTCACTACACTCACAACAATCTCTCTACAGTTTAATGTCACTGAGAGACAGATCCTCAATGCCATTGGGCTCACTACACTCACAACACTCTCTCTACAGTTTAATGTCACTGAGAGACAGATCCTCACTACACTCACAACAATCTCTCTACAGTTTAATGTCACTGAGAGACAGATCCTCACTACACTCACAACAATCTCTCTACAGTTTAATGTCACTGAGAGACAGATCCTCACTACACTCACAACACTCTCTCTACAGTTTAATGTCACAGAGACAGATCCTCACTACACTCACAACAATCTCTCTACAGTTTAATGTCACTTAGAGACAGATCCTCAACACCATTGGGCTCACTACACTCACAACACTCTCTCTACAGTTTAATGTCACTGAGAGACAGATCCTCACTACACTCACAGCAATCTCTCTACAGTTTAAAGTCACTGAGAGACAGATCCTCACAACACTCTCTCTACAGTTTAAAGTCACTGAGAGACAGATCCTCACTACACTCACAACAATCTCTCCACAGTTTAAAGTCACTGAGAGACAGATCCTCACTACACTCACAACAATCTCTCTACAGTTTAAAGTCACTGAGAGACAGATCCTCACTACACTCACAACACTCTCTCTACAGTTTAATGTCACTGAGAGACAGATCCTCACTACACTCACAGCAATCTCTCTACAGTTTGTTACTGAGACAGATCCTCACTACACTCACAACAATCTCTCTACAGTTTAATGTCACTGAGAGACAGATCCTCAACGCCATTGGGCTCACTACACTCACAACACTCTCTCTACAGGTTAATGTCACTGAGAGACAGATCCTCAACGCCATTGGTCTCACTACACTCACAACCATCTCTGCTTCCCAAATAGCACGCTATTACCTTTAAAGTGGCTTCTGACCTCGGCCCATACGCCTCTGGTAAAGAGTAGCACACTATTTATGGAATACAGGGTGCCGTTTGGGCTCAGAACACTTAACGTTTTGGCTTTGTTGTTCTTCCTCCTCTCTTCTGTTCTCATACGGACTACTTCTAGCCATTAGTGAGGGAGCGGGTCTTCTCTGTCCATTAGTGAGGGTGTGTGTCTTCTCTGTCCGTTAGTGAGGGTGTTTTCTCTATCCGTTAGTGAGGGTGTTGTCTTCTCTGTCCGTTAGTGAGGGTGTGTCTTCTCTGTACATTAGTGAGGGTGTGTGTCTTCTCTGTCCGTTAGTGAGGGTGTGTCTTCTCTGTCCGTTAATGAGGGTGTTGTCTTCTCTGTCCGTTAGTGAGGGTGTGTGTTATCTCTGTCCGTTAGCGAGGGTGTGTGTTATCTCTATCCGCTAGTGAGGGAGTGAATTATCTCTATCCGCTAGTGAGGGTGTGCGTTATCTCAATCTGCTAGTGAGGGTGTGCGTTATCTCTATCTGCTAGTGAGGGTGTGAGTTATCTCTATCTGATAGTGAGGGTGTGAGTTATCTCTATCCGTTAGTGAGGGTGTGAGTTATCTCTATCTGCTAGTGAGGGTGTGAGTTATCTCTATCTGCTAGTGAGGGTGTGAGTTATCTCTATCTTCTAGTGAGGGTGTGAGTTATCTCTATCCGCTAGTGAGGGTGTGAGTTATCTCTATCTGCTAGTGAGGGTGTGAGTTATCTCTATCCTCTAGTGAGGGTGTGAGTCTTCTCAGACTGCTAGTGAGGGTGTGAGTTATCTCTATCTGTTAGTGAGGGTGTGAGTTATCTCTATCTGCTAGTGAGGGAGTGAGTTATCTCTATCTGCTAGTGAGGGTGTGAGTTATCTCTATCTGCTAGTGAGGGTGTGAGTTATCTCTATCTTCTAGTGAGGATGTGAGTTATCTCTATCCGCTAGTGAGGGTGTGAGTTATCTCTATCTGCTAGTGAGGGTGTGAGTTCTCTATCCTCTAGTGAGGGTGTGAGTCTTCTCAGACTGCTAGTGAGGGTGTGAGTTATCTCTATCTGTTAGTGAGGGTGTGAGTGATCTCTATCTGCTAGTGAGGGTGTGAGTTATCTCTATCTGCTAGTGAGGGTGTGAGTTATCTCTATCTTCTAGTGAGGGTGTGAGTTATCTCTATCCGCTAGTGAGGGTGTGAGTTATCTCTATCTGCTAGTGAGGGTGTGAGTTATCTCTATCCTCTAGTGAGGGTGTGAGTCTTCTCAGACTGCTAGTGAGGGTGTGAGTTATCTCTATCTGTTAGTGAGGGTGTGAGTTATCTCTATCTGCTAGTGAGGGTGTGAGTTATCTCTATCTGCTAGTGAGGGTGTGAGTTATCTCTATCTGCTAGTGAGGGTGTGAGTTATCTCTATCTGCTAGTGAGGGTGTGAGATATCTCTATCCTCTAGTGAGGGTGTGAGTTATCTCTATCCTCTAGTGAGGGTGTGTGTTATCTCTATCTGTTAGTGAGGGTGTGAGTCTTCTCAGACTGTTAGTGAGGGTGTGAGTCTTCTCAGACTGTTAGTGAGGGTGTGAGTCTTCTCAGACTGTTAGTGAGGGTGTGAGTCTTCTCAGACTGTTAGTGAAGGTGTGAGTCTTCTCAGACTGTTAGTGAGGGTGTGAGTCTTCTCAGACTGTTAGTGAGGGTGTGAGTCTTCTCAGACTGTTAGTGAGGGTGTGAGTCTTCTCAGACTGTTAGTGAGGGTGTGAGTCTTCTCAGACTGTTCGTTGTTGTAGTGAGCAGTGGAATATCATTTCCATCTCCTCACCTCGTAAAAAACACATTACAGAGCAGTGAGACGATTATGAACTGCGTGACGAGGAGGAGAAAGAGGACAACAGGAAGAGATGAGAGAGATGAGAGAGGAGGGGGAAAGGAATTGGGATTGATATGATGTTGATGCTTTTCACCACCGAGCTCCTGGAGGAGACTATGTTTAGCATGACATTAAACATAAGCAATTCCTCTAACACTTAACCTGACACACACACACACACACACACACACACACACACACACACACACACACACAAACACAGATTGATACACAGGCAAATTTTATTTTTTTTTATGTCAATTTCCAAAAGCATTATCTAAAGAAAGAACCCTCTCTCCAATAACTCCAGATTAGGAAGAAACAAACCTCCCTCCCTATACACAGTCATGTTATAACTACACAACACACAGTCATGTTATAACTACACAACACACAGTCATGTTATAACTACACAACACACAGTCATGTTATAACTACACAACACACAGTTATGTTATAACTACACAACACACAGTCATGTTATAACTACACACAGTCATGTTATAACTACACACAGTCATGTTATAACTACACACAGTCATGTTATAACTACACAACACACAGTCATGTTATAACTACACAACACACAGTCATGTTATAACTACACAACACACAGCCATGTTATAACTACGCACAGTCATGTTATAACTACGCACAGTCATGTTATAACTACACACAGTCATGTTATAACTACACACAGTCATGTTATAACTACACAACACACAGTCATGTTATAACTACACACAGTCATGTTATAACTACACAACACACAGTCATGTTGTAACAACACACAGTCATGTTATAACTACACACAGTCATGTTATAACTACACAACAGTCATGTTATAACTACACAACACACAGTCATGTTATAACTACACACAGTCATGTTATAACTACACAACACACAGTCATGTTGTAACAACACACAGTCATGTTATAACTACACAACACACAGTCATGTTATAACTACACACAGTCATGTTATAACTACACAACACACAGTCATGTTGTAACAACACACAGTCATGTTATAACTACACAACAGTCATGTTATAACTACACAACACACAGTCATGTTATAACTACACACAGTCATGTTATAACTACACAACACACAGTCATGTTATAACTACACACAGTCATGTTATAACTACACACAGTCATGTTATAACTACACACAGTCATGTTATAACTACACACAGTCATGTTATAACTACACACAGTCATGTTATAACTACACAACACACAGTCATGTTATAACTACACAACAGTCATGTTATGACTACACAACACAACAGTCATGTTATAACTACACAACACACAGCCAACTGTCATCCATAAGTCTATCACTCACGTGTTGAGCGAATACAGTGTATAATCACTGTAATCTTGAAGTGATATGACACTTGGGACTCGGTGAGGTGGAAAGAGATATCCTGTGTGAGCTTGTCCGTTGTAAAGTTATTTTGCTGTGTGTTGTGGAAGCCACTGTTTGTTGGTCTTGAGTAACAGAAAGTCCAGACACAGCAGAAACAGCCTCTATAAATGCATCCACTTACATAATGAGAGAGCAGTGATAGTGTACTAAATGGCACCCTATTCACTACATAGTGCACTACTTTTTACCATGACCCATAGGGCTCTGATCATACAAATGCACAATATAGGAACAAGTTGACATTTGGTACAACTATGGAGTGCCCCAGCACAACATGACATCCTATATGGGTTAGCCCACTAGACCCAACTCATTTGATCACATGTAGGTCACGTAGCTGAGGTGTTCTACTAACTCTAATTTCATAGATAGGTGTTCTATTAACACTCCAGACATAGATAGGTGTTCTATCAACACTCCTGACATAGATAGGTCTTCTATCAACACTCCTGACATAGATAGGTGTTCTATTAACACTCCTGACATAGATAGGTGTTCTATCAACACTCCTGACATAGATAGGTCTTCTATCAACACTCCTGACATAGATAAGTGTTATAGTAACACTCCTGACATGGATAGGTGTTCGATTAACACTCCTGGCATAGTTGGTGTTCTATTAACATTCCTGACATAAATAGGTGGCCTACTAACACTCCTGACATAGATATGTGTTCTACTAACACTCCTGACATAGATAGGTGTTCTACTAACACTGCTGGCATAGTTGGTGTTCTATTAACATTCCTGACATAGATAGGTGTTCTATTAACACTCCTGACATAGATCAGTGTTCTACTAACACTGCTGGCATAGTTGGTGTTCTATTAACATTCCTGACATAGATAGGTGTTCTACTAACACTCCTGACATAGATAGGTGTTCTACTAACACTCCTGACATAGATAGGTGTTCTATTAATACTCCTTACATAGATAGGTGTTATATTAACACTCCTGACATAGATAGGTCTTCTATTAGTACTCCTGGCATAGATAGGTGTTATATTAATACTCCTAACATAGATAGGTGTTCTATTAATACTCCTAACATAGATGTGTACTATATTAACACTCCTGGCATAGATAGGTGTTCTATTAACACTCCTGACATAGACAGGTGTTCTGTTAACCCTCCTGACAGATAGGTGTTCTATTAACACTCCTCACATATATATGTGTTCTATTAACACTCCTGACATAGATAGGTGTTCTATTAACACTCCTGACATAGATAGGTGTTCTATTAACACTCCTTACATAGCTGAGATGTTCTATTAACACTCCTAATATAGATAGGTGTTCTATTAACACTCCTGACATAGATAGGTGTTCTATTAACACTCCTGACATAGATAGGTGTTCTATTAACACTCCTGACATAGATAGGTGTTCTATTAACACTCCTGACATAGATAGGTGTTCTATTAACACTCCTGACATGGATAGGTGTTCTATTAACACTCCTGACATCGATAGGTGTTCTATTAACACTCCTGACATAGACATGTGTTCTATTAACACTCCTGACATGGATAGGTGTTCTATTAACACTTCTGCATGCTTTATAATACAGGCCAGTTGATGCTACATTTAGTACATTTAGTATATCACATTGAACACACAGTCACAGCATCATTCTCTACTACAATGCTTCAAGATTCAACACACGACCAGGATCACAGAAACAACCAGCTGATACAGTTCATCTATGAAACCCATCGAGGTGAGGAAAGAGATGGGAAAGAGGGAAGAGGGGGAGAGATGGAGGGGAGGGAGGTGGGGGAGAGAAAGAGCTGACCAAGCAGGAATTCCCACAGCCTCCAGCAGTGTTGTTAGATATGCACCATCATTACAGAGAGAGAACGAGAGAGAGAGAGGAGGATGTATAGAGAGAAAATAGAGAGGGATATACTGTAGAGAAATTAATGAAGAGGGGAAGAGAGAGAGAGGAGGCAGGGGGAGAGAGAGGGATATACTGTAGTGAAATTAATGAAGAGGGTTAGAGAGAGAGAGAGGAGGCGGGGGGGAGAGAAAGAGCGAGGGAAGGGGGAGAGAGAGAGGGGAGGCAGGGGGGAGAGAAAGAGCAAGGGAAGGGGGAGAGAGAAAGGGGAGGCAGGGGGAGAGAAAGAGCAAGGGAAGGGGGAGAGAGAGAGGGGAGGCAGGGGGGGGAGAAAGAGCGAGGGAAGGGGGAAAGAGAGCGAGAGTATAGAAGGTAGCCTGTTAAAGTCTTCCATTCAACATTAGAAAACCTCAGCAGATTTGGAGCAAAGATTTTATAGAGCTACTGCAACACAATCTACGACACACACACACACACACTCACACACACACACACACACATACACACACACACACACACACACACACACACACACACACACACACACACACACGAAGACACAGATAAGGTTACCGCTCTTATCCACTGAATTGAAAAGAGAAACAATAACTTGGTGGCATTTTCACAACTTCACCCTAAATGCCACAACACCGCTGTTCCATTAACTACAGCATCAATCTACTAACTACAGCATCAATCTACTAACTACAGCATCAATCTACTAACTACAGCATCAATCTACTAACTACAGCATCAATCTACTAACTACAGCATCAATCTACTAACTACAGCATCAATCTACTAACTACAGCATCAATCTACTAACTACAGCATCAATCTACTAACTACAGCATCAATCTACTAACTACAGCATCAATCTACTAACTACAGCATCAATCTACTAACTACAGCATCAATCTACTAACTACAGCACCAATCTACTAACTACAGCATCAATCTACTAACTACAGCATCAATCTACTAACTACAGCACCAATCTACTAACTACAGCATCAATCTACTAACTACAGCATCAATCTACTAACTACAGCACCAATCTACTAACTACAGCATCAATCTACTAACTACAGCATCAATCTACTAACTACAGCATCAATCTACTAACTACAGCATCAATCTACTAACTACAGCATCAATCTACTAACTACAGCATCAATCTACTAACTACAGCATCAATCTACTAACTACAGCACCAATCTACTAACTACAGCATCAATCTACTAACTACAGCATCAATCTACTAACTACAGCATCAATCTACTAACTACAGCACCAATCTACTAACTACAGCATCAATCTACTAACTACAGCACCAATCTACTAACTACAGCATCAATCTACTAACTACAGCATCAATCTACTAACTACAGCATCAATCTACTAACTACAGCATCAATCTACTAACTACAACATAAATATAATAACTACAGCATCAATCTACTAACTACAGCATAAATATAATAACTACAGCATCAATCTACTAACTACAGCATCAATCTACTAACTACAGCATCAATCTACTAACTACAGCATCAATCTACTAACTACAACATAAATATATTAACTACAGCATCAATCTAGTAACTACAGCATAAATATAATAACTACAGCATCAATCTACTTACTACAATCTACTTACTCCCCCTCTCCCTATCCCCTCTTCCTCCCTCCCTCCCTCCCTATCCCCTCTTCCTCCCTATTCCCTCTTCCTCCCTCCCTCCCTATCACCTCTTCCTCCTTCCCTCCCTCCCTATCCCCTCCCTCCCTCCCTCCCTCTCTATCCCCTCCCTCCCTCCCTCCCTCTCTATCCCCTCTCCTCATTCCATCCTTCCCTCCCTATCCCCTCTCCTCATTCCCTCCCTCCCTCCCTCCCTCCCTCCCTCCCTCCCTCCCTCCCTCCCTATCCCCTCTCCTCATTCCCTCCCTCCCTCCCTATCCTCTCTCCTCATTCCCTCCCTATCCCCTCTCCTCATTCCCTCCCTCCCTCCCCACCAGAAGAGAAGGGAATAGACAGTATGCTTTATAGTGGCAGGTAGAGCAGAGAAATACCAATAGAGAATACGTCAGCCTGCCGATGATTGGATTACCCCTCTGTGATGTCATTACAGCTGAACATTCACTCCAATCACTGAATTCATTTTTCAATGAATTTCACCACTAATGCAAGAGGTCTGACTGGAGAAGCTCCTTATGAGGATGGCATACAGTCAATATATCCCACCCTCGCACTGTGTGTGTGTGTGTGTGTGTGTGTGTGTGTGTGTGTGTGTGTGTGTGTGTGTGTGTGTGTGTGTGTGTGTGTGTGTGTGTGTGTGTGTGTGTGTGTGTGTGTGGTTATAGCAGGGAGGGCAGAATAAATCAACTACTGTATATTTCTCCCTGCCTCTCCATTAGTGTAAGGAGGTACCAATCTGCAGTAACAGTAGAGGGAGGGAGAGAGAGAGAGAGACCAAGAGAGAGAGGGAGAGAACGAGAGAGAGAGAGAGAGAGAGAGACCGAGAGAGAGAGGGAGAGAGAGAGAGAGGCTGAGAGAGAGAGGGAGAGAACAAGAGAGAGAGATTGAGAGAGAGACCGAGAGAGAGAGAGGGAGAGAGAGAGAGACCGGGAGAGCGAGAGAGAGAGAGAGAGAGAGGGTGAAAATCTATATAGACATTCCGATAACCTATATAGACATATATAAACATTCAGATCACCTATATAAAAATTCAGATCACCTATATGTTATTGTTCCACCCTACAGACACTGATACAGTAGACCTAGTTGTTATTGTTCCACCCTACAGTACAGACACGGAAACAGTAGACCTAGTTGTTATTGTTCCACCCTACAGTACAGACACGGAAACAGTAGACCTAGTTGTTATTGTTCCACACTACATTACAGACACTGATACAGTAGACCTAGTTGTTATTGTTCCACCCTACAGTACAGACACGGAAACAGTAGACCTAGTTGTTATTGTTCCACCCTACAGTACAGACACGGAAACAGTAGACCTAGTTGTTATTGTTCCACCCTACAGACACTGATACAGTAGACCTAGTTGTTATTGTTCCACCCTACAGTACAGACACGGAAACAGTAGACCTAGTTGTTATTGTTCCACACTACATTACAGACACTGATACAGTAGACCTAGTTGTCATTGTTCCACCCTACAGTACAGACACTGATAGAGTAGACCTAGTTGTTATTGTTCCACCCTACAGTACAGACACTGGTACAGTAGACCTAGTTGTTATTGTTCCACCCTACAGTACAGACACGGAAACAGTAGACCTAGTTTTTATTGTTCCACACTACATTACAGACACTGATACAGTAGACCTAGTTGTTATTGTTCCACCCTACAGTACAGACACTGATAGAGTAGACCTAGTTGTTATTGTTCCACCCTACAGACACTGATACAGTAGACCTAGTTGTTATTGTTCCACCCTACAGTACAGACACGGAAACAGTAGACCTAGTTTTTATTGTTCCACCCTACATTACAGACACTGGTACAGTAGACCTAGTTGTTATTGTTCCATCCTACAGACACTGATACAGTAGACCTAGTTGTTATTGTTCCACACTACAGTACAGACACTGATACAGTAGACCTAGTTGTTATTGGTTCACCCTACAGACACTGATACAGTAGACCTAGTTGTTATTGTTCCACCCTACAGTACAGACACTGGTACAGTAGACCTAGTTGTTATTGTTCCACCCTACAGACACTGATACAGTAGACCTAGTTGTTATTGTTCCACCCTACAGTACAGACACTGATACAGTAGACCTAGTTGTTATTGTTCCACCCTACAGTACAGACACTGGTACAGTAGACCTAGTTGTTATTGTTCCACCCTACAGACACTGATACAATAGACCTAGTTGTTATTTTTCCACCCTACAGACACTGATACAGTAGACCTAGTTGTTATTGTTCTACCCTACAGACACTGATACAGTAGACCTAGTTGTTATTGTTCTACCCTACAGACACTGATACAGTAGACCTAGTTGTTATTGTTCCAACCTACAGTACAGACACTGATACAGTAGACCTAGTTGTTATTGCTCCACCCTACAGACACTGATACAGTAGACCTAGTTGTTATTGTTCCACACTACAGTACAGACACTGGTACAGTAGACCTAGTTGTTATTGTTCCAGCCTACAGACACTGATACAGTAGACCTAGTTGTTATTGTTCCACCCTACAGTACAGACACTGATACAGTAGACCTAGTTGTTATTGTTCCACCCTACAGTACAGACACTGATACAGTAGACCTAGTTGTTATTGTTCCACCCTACAGACACTGATACAATAGACCTAGTTGTTATTGTTCCACCCTACAGACACTGATACAGTAGACCTAGTTGTTATTGTTCCACCCTACAGACACTGATACAGTAAACCTAGTTGTTATTGTTCCATCCTACAGTACAGACACTGATACAGTAGACCTAGTTGTTATTGTTCCACCCTACAGTACAGACACTGATACAGTAGACCTAGTTGTTATTGTTCCAACCTGCAGACACTGATACAGTAGACCTAGTTGTTATTGTTCCACCCTACAGTACAGACACTGATACAGTAGACCTAGTTGTTATTGTTCCACCCTACAGACACTGATACAGTAGACCTAGTTGTTATTGTTCCACCCTACAGTACAGACACTGATACAGTAGACCTAGTTGTTATTGTTCCACCCTACAGTACAGACACTGATACAGTAGACCTAGTTGTTATTGTTCCACCCTACAGACACTGATACAGTAGACCTAGTTGTTATTGTTCCACCCTACAGACACTGATACAGTAGGCCTAGTTGTTATTGTTCCATCCTACAGACACTGATACAGTAGACCTAGTTGTTATTGTTCCACCCTACAGACACTTATACAGTAGACCTAGTTGTTATTGTTCCACCCTACAGACACTGATACAGTAGACCTAGTTGTTATTGTTCCACCCTACAGACACTGATACAGTAGACCTAGTTGTTATTGTTCCACCCTACAGACACTGATACAGTAGACGTAGTTGTTATTGTTCCACCCTACAGACACTGATACAGTAGACCTAGTTGTTATTGTTCCACCCTACAGTACAGACACTGATACAGTAGACCTAGTTGTTATTGTTCCAACCTACAGTACAGACACTGATACAGTAGACCTAGTTGTTATTGTTCCACCCTACAGACACTGCTACAGTATACCTAGTTGTTATTGTTCCACCCTACAGACACTGATACAGTAGACCTAGTTGTTATTGTTCTACCCTACAGACACTGATACAGTAGACCTAGTTGTTATTGTTCCACCCTACAGACACTGATACAGTAGACCTAGTTGTTATTGTTCCACCCTACAGTACAGACACTGATACAGTAGGCCTAGTTGTTATTGTTCCATCCTACAGACACTGATACAGTAGACCTAGTTGTTATTGTTCTACCCTACAGACACTGATACAGTAGACCTAGTTGTTATTGTTCCACCCTACAGACACTGATACAGTAGACCTAGTTGTTATTGTTCCACCCTACAGTACAGACACTGATACAGTAGACCTAGTTGTTATTGTTCCATCCTACAGACACTGATACAGTAGTCTGAATACTGTCATCCGTCTCTACATCTGAATACTGTCATCCATCATCTGTCTCTACATCTGAATACTGTCATCCATTATCTGTCTCTACATCTGAATACTGTCATCCATCATCCGTCTCTACATCTGAATACTGTCATCCATCATCCGTCTCTACATCTGAATACTGTCATCCATCATCCGTCTCTACTCTACATCTGAATACTGTCATCCATCATCAGTCTCTACATCTTAATGCTGTCATCCATCATCCGTCTCCACATCTTAATCCTATCATCCGTCTCCACATCTGAATACTGTCATCCATCATCTGTCTCTACATCTTAATCCTGTCATCCATCTCTACATCTGAATACTGTCATCCATCATCCGTCTCTACATCTGAATACTGTCATCCATCATCCGTCTCCACATCTGAATACTGTCATCCATCATCCGTCTCTACATCTTAATCCTGTCATCCGTCTCCACATCTGAATACTGTCATTCATCATCCGTCTCTACATCTTAATCCTGTCATCCATCATCCGTCTCTACATCTGAATACTGTCATCCATCATCGGTCTCCACATCTTAATACTGTCATCCATCATCCGTCTCCACATCTTAATCCTATCATCCGTCTCCACATCTGAATACTGTCATCCATCATCTGTCTCTAAATCTTAATCCTGTCATCCATCTCTACATCTGAATACTGTCATCCATCATCCGTCTCTACATCTGAATACTGTCATCCATCATCCGTCTCCACATCTGAATACTGTCATCCATCATCCGTCTCTACATCTTAATCCTGTCATCCATCATCCGTCTCCACATCTGAATCCTGTCATCCATCATTCGTCTCTACATCTGAATACTGTCATCCATCATCCGTCTCCACATCTGAATCCTGTCCTATCATTCGTCTCTACATCTGAATACTGTCATCCATCCGTCTCTACATCTGATTACTATCATCCGTCATCCGCCTCTACATCTGAATACTGTCATCCATCATCCGTCTCTACATCTGAATACTGTCATCCATAATCCATCTCTACATCTGAATACTGTCATCCATCATCCGTCTCTACATCTGAATACTGTCATCCATCCGTCTCTACATCTGATTACTATCATCCGTCATCCGCCTCTACATCTGAATACTGTCATCCATCATCCGTCTCTACATCTGAATACTGTCATCCATAATCCATCTCTACATCTGAATACTGTCATCCATCATCCGTCTCTACATCTGAATACTGTCATCCGTCTCTACATCTGAATACTGTCATCCGTCTCTACATCTGAATACTGTCATCCGTCTCTACATCTGAATACTGTCATCCATCATCCGTCTCCACATCTGAATACTGTCATCCATCATCCGTCTCTACATCTGAATACTGTCATCCATCATCCGTCTCTACATCTGAATACTGTCATCCATCATCCGTCTCTACATCTGAATACTGTCATCCATCATCCGTCTCTACATCTGAATACTGTCATCCATCATCCGTCTCTACATCTGAATACTGTCATCCATCATCCGTCTCTACTCTACATCTGAATACTGTCATCCATCATCAGTCTCCACATCTTAATACTGTCATCCATCATCCGTCTCCACATCTTAATCCTATCATCCGTCTCCACATCTGAATACTGTCATCCATCATCTGTCTCTAAATCTTAATCCTGTCATCCATCTCTACATCTGAATACTGTCATCCATCATCCGTCTCTACATCTGAATACTGTCATCCATCATCCGTCTCCACATCTGAATACTGTCATCCATCATCCGTCTCTACATCTTAATCCTGTCATCCGTCTCCACATCTGAATACTGTCATTCATCATCCGTCTCTACATCTTAATCCTGTCATCCATCATCCGTCTCTACATCTGAATACTGTCATCCATCATCGGTCTCCACATCTTAATACTGTCATCCATCATCCGTCTTTACATCTGAATACAGTCATCCATCATCCATCTCTACATCTGAATACTGTCATACATCATCCGTCTCTACATCTGAATACTGTCATCCATCATCCATCTCCACTTTTGAATACTGTCATCCATCATCCGTCTCTACATCTGAATACTGTCATCCATCATCCGTCTCCACATCTGAATCCTGTCATCCATCATTCGTCTCTACATCTGAATACTGTCATCCATCTGTCTCTACATCTGATTACTATCATCCGTCATCCGCCTCTACATCTGAATACTGTCATCCATCATCTGTCTTTACATCTGAATACTGTCATCCATCATCCGTCTCTACATCTTAATCCTGTCATCCGTCTCCACATCTTAATCCTGTCATCCGTCTCAACATCTGAATACTGTCATCCATCATTCGTCTCCACATCTGAATACTGTCATCCGTCTCCACATCTGAATACTGTCATCCATCATCTGTCTTTACATCTTAATCCTGTCATCCGTCTCCACATCTTAATCCTGTCATCCGTCTCCACATCTGAATACTGTCATCCATCATCCGTCTCTACATCTGAATACTGTCATCTATCATCTGCACCCTAGACAAAGTGACCTGACGTTGGTAACTTGCTATGCTCTCTGTTCTGCACCACACACACACACACACACACACACACACACACACACACACACACACACACACAAAGGAGTGGAGGAAGACTGATATTTTATTAGATTTAGTTCAGATCTTTAGGTAGATCTACATTCACTATAACATCTCTTTTTAGGTCAGATCTTTAGGTAGATCTACATTCACTATAACATCTCTATTTAGGTCAGATCTTTAGGTAGATCTACATTCACTATAACATCTCTATTTAGGTCAGATCTTTAGGTAGATCTACATTCACTATAACATCTCTATTTAGGTCAGATCTTTAGGTAGATCTACATTCACTATAACATCTCTATTTAGGTCAGATCTTTAGGTAGATCTACATTCACTATAACATCTCTATTTAGGTCAGATCTTTAGGTAGATCTACATTCACTATAACATCTCTATTTAGGTCAGATCTTTAGGTAGATCTACATTCACTATAACATCTCTATTTAGGTCAGATCTTTCGGTAGATCTACATTCACTATAACATCTCTACTTAGGTCAGATCTTTAGGTAGATCTACATTCACTATAACATCTCCATTTAGGTCAGATCTTTAGGTAGATCTACATTCACTATAACATCTCTATTTAGGTCAGATCTTTAGGTAGATCTACATTCACTATAACATCTCCATTTAGGTCAGATCTTTAGGTAGATCTACAGTCAGTTCAGATTCATTTAAATTGTCAATAGTCTAGAGGCAGAACAATGTTTTACATTTTTTTATTTAACCTTTATTTAACTAGGCAAGTCAGTTAAGAACAAACTATTCTTTACAAGGGCGGCCTACCCCAGCCAAACCCTAAACCAGACGACGCTGGGCCAATTGTGCGCCGCCTTTTTTAAAAATGTTATTTCACCTTTATTTAACCAGGTAGGCCAGTTGAGAACAAGTTCTCATTTACAATTGGGACCTGACCAAGATAAAGCAAAGCAGTTCGACACATACAACGACACAGAGTTACACATGGAGTAAAACAAACATACATGGGACTCCCGATCATGGCCGGTTGTGATACAGCCTGGAATCAAATCAGGATCTGTAGCGACGCCTCTAGCACTGAGATGCAGTGTCTTAGACCACTGTGATACAGTCTGGACTGGAACCAGGATCTGTAGTGACTCCTCTAGTACTGAGATGCAGGATCTGTAGTGACTCCTCTAGTACTGAGATGCAGGGTCTTAGAACACTGTGATACAGTCTGGACTGGAACCAGGATCTGTAGTGACTCCTCTAGTACTGAGATGCAGTGTCTTAGACCACTGTGATACAGTCTGGACTGGAAGCAGGGTCTGTAGAGACTCCTCTAGTACTGAGATGCAGGGTCTTAGACCACTGTGATACAATCTGGACTGGAACCAGGGTCTGTAGAGACTACTCTAGTACTGAGATGCACGGTCTTAGACCACTGTGATACAGTCTGGACTGGAACCAGGGTCTGTAGTGACTCCTCTAGCACCGAGATTAAGTGTCTTAGACCACTGAACCAGGGTCTGTAGTGACTCCTCTAGTACTGAGATGCAGGGTCTGTAGTGACTCCTCTAGTACTGAGATGCAGGGTCTGTAGTGACTCCTCTAGCACTGAGATGCAGGGTCTGTTGTGACTCCTCTAGCACTGAGATGCAGGGTCTGTAGTGACTCCTCTAGTACTGAGATGCAGGGTCTGTTGTGACTCCTCTAGCACCGAGATGCAGGGTCTTAGACCACTGTGATACAGTCTGGACTGGAACCAGGGTCTGTTGTGACTCCTCTAGTACTGAGATGCAGTGTCTTAGACCACTGTGATACAGTCTGGACTGGAACCAGGGTCTGTAGTGACTCCTCTAGCACTGAGTTGAAGTGTCTTAGACCACTGAACCAGGGTCTGTAGTGACTCCTCTAGTACTGAGATGCAGGGTCTGTAGTGACTCCTCTAGTACTGAGATGCAGGGTCTGTAGTGACTCCTCTAGCACTGAGATGCAGGGTCTGTTGTGACTCCTCTTGCACTGCAATGCAGGGTCTGTAGTGACTCCTCTAGTACTGAGATGCAGGGTCTGTAGTGACTCCTCTAGCACTGAGATGCAGGGTCTGTTGTGACTCCTCTAGCACCGAGATGCAGGGTCTTAGACCACTGTGATACAGTCTGGACTGGAACCAGGGTCTGTTGTGACTCCTCTAGTACTGAGATGCAGTGTCTTAGACCACTGTGATACAGTCTGGACTGGAACCAGGGTCTGTAGTGACTCCTCTAGTACTGAGATGCAGGGTCTTAGACCACTGTGATACAGTCTGGACTGGAACCAGGGTCTGTAGTGACTCCTCTAGTACTGAGATGCAGTGTCTTAGACCACTGTGATACAGTCTGGACTGGAACCAGGGTCTGTAGTGACGCCTCTAGCACTGAGATGCAGGGTCTTAGACCGCTGTGATACAGTTTGGAATGGAACCAGGGTCTGTAGTGACTCCTCTAGCACTGAGATGCAGGGTCTTAGATGGCTTCGCCATTCAGGAGGTCTTAAAACGTCCCTAAACTCTGTTCAAAGCTTTAGTCCAAACACTGGTTATCCTCCGGACAATGATTGGCTTTCTTTATCTATTTATTCAGAGGCAGAGTTGAGGGAATGAAAGAGAGAAATAAGAGGATGAGAGAAACAGAAGAGAATGAAAAGAGAGATAGTCTGAGTGACAGAAAGGAAGGATATTATGGGATAGAGAGACAGTCAGAGAGTGACAGAAAGGAAGGAGATTATGGGATAGATAGAGAGACAGACAGTCAGAGAGTGACAGATATGAAGGATATTATGGGATAGAGAGACAGACAGAGTGACAGATAAGAAGGATATTATGGGATAGACAGACAGACAGAGAGTGACAGAAAGGAAGGATATTATGGGATAGAGAGACAGACAGTCAGAGTGACAGATAGGAAGGATATTATGGGATAGAGAGACAGACAGAGAGTGACAGATAGGAAGGATATTATGGGATAGAGAGACAGACAGTCAGAGAGTGACAGATAGGAAGGATATTATGGGATAGAGAGACAGACAGTCAGAGAGTGACAGATAGGAAGGATATTATGGGATAGAGAGAGAAAGTCAGAGTGACGGAAATAGAGATAGACAGTCTGAGTGGATGGAGATGATGGGGAAATAGAGATAGACAGTCTGAATGGATGGAGATGATGGGGAAATAGAGATAGACAGTCTGAGTGGATGGAGATGATGGGGAAATAGAGATAGACAGTCTGAGTGGATGGAGATGATGGGAAATAGAGATAGACAGTCAGACAGAAAAGGGAGGAGATAAAGAGAGAGAAATAAAGAAAGAAAGGATGAAGAGAGAGAGCGAGACAAAAAGAGAGATAACGAAAAGAGAGGGAGACAAATTGAGATGAAGAGAGACAGAGAAAGAGAGAGAGAGAAATAAAGGATGAAGAGAGATAGCGAGACAAAAAGAGAGATAACGAAAAGAGAGGGAGACAAATTGAGATGAAGAGAGACAGAGAAAGACAGAGAGAGAGAAAGAAAGGATGAAGAGAGATAGTGAGACAAAAAGAGAGATAACGAAAAGAGAGGGAGACAAATTGAGATGAAGAGAGACAGAGAAAGACAGAGAGAGAGAAATAAAGGATGAAGAGAGAGAGCGAGACAAAAAGAGAGATAACGAAAAGAGAGGGAGACAAATTGAGATGAAGAGAGACAGAGAAAGACAGAGAGAGAGAAAGAAAGGATGAAGAGAGATAGCGAGACAAAAAGAGAGATAACGAAAAGAGAGGGAGACAAATTGAGATGAAGAGAGACAGAGAAAGACAGAGAGAGAAAGAAAGGATGAAGAGAGATAGCAAGACAAAAAGAGAGATAACGAAAAGAGAGGGAGACAAATTGAGATGAAGAGAGACAGAGAAAGACAGAGAGAGAGAAAGAAAGGATGAAGAGAGATAGTGAGACAAAAAGAGAGATAACGAAAAGAGAGGGAGACAAATTGAGATGAAGAGAGACAGAGAAAGACAGAGAGAGAGAAATAAAGGATGAAGAGAGAGAGCGAGACAAAAAGAGAGATAACGAAAAGAGAGGGAGACAAATTGAGATGAAGAGAGACAGAGAAAGACAGAGAGAGAGAAAGAAAGGATGAAGAGAGATAGCGAGACAAAAAGAGAGATAACGAAAAGAGAGGGAGACAAATTGAGATGAAGAGAGACAGAGAAAGACAGAGAGAGAAAGAAAGGATGAAGAGAGATAGCAAGACAAAAAGAGAGATAACGAAAAGAGAGGGAGACAAATTGAGATGAAGAGAGACAGAGAAAGACAGAGAGAGAGAAAGAAAGGATGAAGAGAGATAGCGAGTCAAAAAAGAGAGATAACGAAAAGAGAGGGAGACAAATTGAGATGGAGACAGAGAAACACAAAGAGAGAGAAAGAAATGATGAAGAGAGATAGCAAGACAAAAAGAGAGATAATGAAAAGAGAAGGAGACAAATTGAGATGAAGAGAGAGAGAAAGAGAGAGAGAGAAAGACGTCAGTGGCCTCCAGAGCTTGGTGTTTGGTCTCCCCCTATGGTAACTCATCCCTCCACCCCCCTCTCAGGAGAGAGAGAGAGAAAGGGCTGCTGTCACACTCCTCCATCCCCCTCTCAGAAGAGAGAGAGATGGAGCGAGAGAGAGAGAGAGAGAGAGAGAGAGAGAGAGAGAGAGAGAGGGTGGAGAGAGAAAGGGCTGCTGTCACACTCCCCCCCCCCCCCCCCCTCCTGTTTTATCCCTTCTTTTCTCTATTAATTATGCCTTGTTCCTTCACCCTGTCAGGAGGGAGGCAGAGCCTGCTAGACCCTTAAGGTAATTAACATGGCACCATTTTCCTTGGTAGTCAAACACACACACGCCTTCTCCGTGGCCGACGTGAGTAAAACATTTAAACGTGTGTGTGTGGGTGTTTATATATAACACCCACACACACAGATATATATATATATGTGTGTGTGTGTGTGTGTGTGTGTGTGTGTGTGTAACTACCAAAACCGTGTCCCATTTCTCTATCTAATAAACATTCCCAGAAGCACTAGGACAAGCTGGCCAATCAAAAGTGGAGGATTGTGTGACACACTTCCTGTGTTTGGTGTGGTCCTAGGGCTCTGATCCGATACGGGTGAAATCACCGAGTCTGGTGGCACGCATGCATGCACATACGCGCACGCACACACACACACACACACACACACACACACACACACACACACACACACACAGCCTGGTGGCAGGAGAGAGACGTAAAAAGTCTTTAAAAACCTCCCATCTCTGCAGGCGACAGACAAGGGAGGTAAATCGTTCCCTCCCCTCCTGGGGAAGCTCTGTTCATTTCTACATATTTCATATCATTTCAAAAAGAAGTCAAGCTTGAACACACAAAGGCACACAGACACACAACCAAACATATCCATTTCTACACCGTGTATCAACCCGTTCACCTCAAATATCACAGCAGGGATTGGTTACATATTGATACAGTCAGTGGATTGGTTACATATTGATACAGTCAGTGGATTGGTTATATATTGATACAGTCAGTGGATTGGTTATATACATATTGATACAGTCAGTGGATTGGTTATATATTGATACAGTCAGTGGATTGGTTACATATTGATACAGTCAGTGGATTGGTTACATATTGATACAGTCAGTGGATTGGTTATATATTGATACAGTCAGTGGATTGGTTACATATTGATACAGTCAGTGGATTGGTTATATACATATTGATACAGTCAGTGGATTGGTTATATACATATTGATACAGTCAGTGGATTGGTTATATACATATTGATACAGTCAGTGGATTGGTTACATATTGATACAGTCAGTGGATTGGTTACATATTGATACAGTCAGTGGATTGGTTATATACATATTGATACAGTCAGTGGATTGGTTACATATTGATACAGTCAGTGGATTGGTTACATATTGATACAGTCAGTGGATTGGTTATATATTGATACAGTCAGTGGATTGGTTATATACATATTAATACAGTCAGTGGATTGGTTACATATTGATACAGTCAGTGGATTGGTTATATACATATTGATACAGTCAGTGGATTGGTTACATATTGATACAGTCAGTGGATTGGTTATATACATATTGATACAGTCAGTGGATTGGTTACATATTGATACAGTCAGTGGATTGGTTATATACATATTGATACAGTCAGTGGATTGGTTACATATTGATACAGTCAGTGGATTTGTTATATACATATTGATACAGTCAGTGGATTTGTTATATACATATTGATACAGTCAGTGGATTGATTATATACATATTGATACAGTCAGTGGATTGGTTATATACATATTGATACAGTCAGTGGATTGGTTATATATTGATACAGTCAGTGGATTGGTTATATATTGATACAGTCAGTGGATTGGTTATATACATATTGATACAGTCAGTGGATTGGTTACATATTGATACAGTCAGTGGATTGGTTACATATTGATACAGTCAGTGGATTGGTTACATATTGATACAGTCAGTGGATTGGTTATATACATATTGATACAGTCAGTGGATTGGTTACATATTGATACAGTCAGTGGATTGGTTACATATTGATACAGTCAGTGGATTGGTTATATATTGATACAGTCAGTGGATTAGTTACATATTGATACAGTCAGTGGATTGGTTACATATTGATACAGTCAGTGGATTGGTTACATATTGATACAGTCAGTGGATTGGTTATATATTGATACAGTCAGTGGATTGGTTATATACATATTGATACAGTCAGTGGATTGGTTATATACATATTGATACAGTCAGTGGATTGGTTATATACATATTGATACAGTCAGTGGATTGGTTATATACATATTGATACAGTCAGTGGATTGGTTATATACATATTGATACAGTCAGTGGATTGGTTATATACATATTGATACAGTCAGTGGATTGGTTATATATTGATACAGTCAGTGGATTGGTTACATATTGATACAGTCAGTGGATTGGTTACATATTGATACAGTCAGTGGATTGGTTATATACATATTGATACAGTCAGTGGGTTGGTTATATACATATTGATACAGTCAGTGGATTGGTTATATATTGATACAGTCAGTGGATTGGTTACATACATATTGATACAGTCAGTGGATTGGTTACATATTGATACAGTCAGTGGATTGGTTACATATTGATACAGTCAGTGGATTGGTTACATATTGATACAGTCAGTGGATTGGTTATATACATATTGATACAGTCAGTGGATTGGTTATATATTGATACAGTCAGTGGATTGGTTATATACATATTGATACAGTCAGTGGATTGGTTATATACATATTGATACAGTCAGTGGATTGGTTACATATTGATACAGTCAGTGGATTGGTTATATATTGATACAGTCAGTGGATTGGTTATATACATATTGATACAGTCAGTGGATTGGTTATATACATATTGATACAGTCAGTGGATTGGTTACATATTGATACAGTCAGTGGATTGGTTACATATTGATACAGTCAGTGGATTGGTTACATATTGATACAGTCAGTGGATTGGTTATATACATATTGATACAGTCAGTGGATTGGTTATATACATATTGATACAGTCAGTGGATTGGTTATATACATATTGATACAGTCAGTGGATTGGTTATATACATATTGATACAGTCAGTGGATTGGTTATATACATATTGATACAGTCAGTGGATTGGTTACATATTGATACAGTCAGTGGATTGGTTATATACATATTGATACAGTCAGTGGATTGGTTACATATTGATACAGTCAGTGGATTGGTTACATATTGATACAGTCAGTGGATTGGTTACATATTGATACAGTCAGTGGATTGGTTATATACATATTGATACAGTCAGTGGATTGGTTATATACATATTGATACAGTCAGTGGATTGGTTATGTACATATTGATACAGTCAGTGGATTGGTTATATACATATTGATACAGTCAGTGGATTGGTTATATACATATTGATACAGTCAGTGGATTGGTTATATACATATTGATACAGTCAGTGGATTGGTTATATACATATTGATACAGTCAGTGGATTGGTTATATACATATTGATACAGTCAGTGGATTGGTTATATATTGATACAGTCAGTGGATTGGTTATATACATATTGATACAGTCAGTGGATTGGTTATATACATATTGATACAGTCAGTGGATTGGTTACATATTGATACAGTCAGTGGATTGGTTATATACATATTGATACAGTCAGTGGATTGGTTACATATTGATACAGTCAGTGGATTGGTTATATACATATTGATACAGTCAGTGGATTGGTTACATATTGATACAGTCAGTGGATTGGTTATATACATATTGATACAGTCAGTGGATTGGTTACATATTGATACAGTCAGTGGATTGGTTACATATTGATACAGTCAGTGGATTGGTTACATATTGATACAGTCAGTGGATTGGTTACATATTGATACAGTCAGTGGATTGGTTATATACATATTGATACAGTCAGTGGATTGGTTATATACATATTGATACAGTCAGTGGATTGGTTACATATTGATACAGTCAGTGGATTGGTTACATATTGATACAGTCAGTGGATTGGTTACATATTGATACAGTCAGTGGATTGGTTACATATTGATACAGTCAGTGGATTGGTTACATATTGATACAGTCAGTGGATTGGTTATATACATATTGATACAGTCAGTGGATTGGTTATATATTGATACAGTCAGTGGATTGGTTATATACATATTGATACAGTCAGTGGATTGGTTATATATTGATACAGTCAGTGGATTGGTTATATACATATTGATACAGTCAGTGGATTGGTTATATACATATTGATACAGTCAGTGGATTGGTCATATATTGATACAGTCAGTGGATTGGTTATATACATATTGATACAGTCAGTGGATTGGTTACATATTGATACAGTCAGTGGATTGGTTACATATTGATACAGTCAGTGGATTGGTTATATATTGATACAGTCAGTGGATTGGTTATATACATATTGATACAGTCAGTGGATTGGTTACATATTGATACAGTCAGTGGATTGGTTATATACATATTGATACAGTCAGTGGATTGGTTATATACATATTGATACAGTCAGTGGATTGGTTATATATTGATACAGTCAGTGGATTGGTTACATATTGATACAGTCAGTGGATTGGTTATATACATATTGATACAGTCAGTGGATTGGTTACATATTGATACAGTCAGTGGATTGGTTATATACATATTGATACAGTCAGTGGATTGGTTATATACATATTGATACAGTCAGTGTATTGGTTATATACATATTGATACAGTCAGTGGATTGGTTACATATTGATACAGTCAGTGGATTGGTTATATACATATTGATACAGTCAGTGGATTGGTTACATATTGATACAGTCAGTGGATTGGTTACATATTGATACAGTCAGTGGATTGGTTACATATTGATACAGTCAGTGGATTGGTTATATATTGATACAGTCAGTGGATTGGTTATATACATATTGATACAGTCAGTGGATTGGTTACATATTGATACAGTCAGTGGATTGGTTACATATTGATACAGTCAGTGGATTGGTTATATATTGATACAGTCAGTGGATTGGTTACATATTGATACAGTCAGTGGATTGGTTACATATTGATACAGTCAGTGGATTGGTTACATATTGATACAGTCAGTGGATTGGTTACATATTGATACAGTCAGTGGATTGGTTATATATTGATACAGTCAGTGGATTGGTTATATACATATTGATACAGTCAGTGGATTGGTTATATACATATTGATACAGTCAGTGGATTGGTTACATATTGATACAGTCAGTGGATTGGTTATATATTGATACAGTCAGTGGATTGGTTACATATTGATACAGTCAGTGGATTGGTTACATATTGATACAGTCAGTGGATTGGTTATATATTGATACAGTCAGTGGATTGGTTATATACATATTGATACAGTCAGTGGATTGGTTATATACATATTGATACAGTCAGTGGATTGGTCATATATTGATACAGTCAGTGGATTGGTTATATACATATTGATACAGTCAGTGGATTGGTTATATACATATTGATACAGTCAGTGGATTGGTTACATATTGATACAGTCAGTGGATTGGTTATATACATATTGATACAGTCAGTGGATTGGTTACATATTGATACAGTCAGTGGATTGGTTACATATTGATACAGTCAGTGGATTGGTTACATATTGATACAGTCAGTGGATTGGTTATATATTGATACAGTCAGTGGATTGGTTATATACATATTGATACAGTCAGTGGATTGGTTATATACATATTGATACAGTCAGTGGATTGGTTATATACATATTGATACAGTCAGTGGATTGGTTATATACATATTGATACAGTCAGTGGATTGGTTACATATTGATACAGTCAGTGGATTGGTTACATATTGATACAGTCAGTGGATTAGTTACATATTGATACAGTCAGTGGATTGGTTACATATTGATACAGTCAGTGGATTGGTTACATATTGATACAGTCAGTGGATTGGTTATATACATATTGATACAGTCAGTGGATTGGTTATATATTGATACAGTCAGTGGATTGGTTATATACATATTGATACAGTCAGTGGATTGGTTATATACATATTGATACAGTCAGTGGATTGGTTACATATTGATACAGTCAGTGGATTGGTTACATATTGATACAGTCAGTGGATTGGTTATATACATATTGATACAGTCAGTGGATTGGTTATATACATATTGATACAGTCAGTGGATTGGTTACATATTGATACAGTCAGTGGATTGGTTATATACATATTGATACAGTCAGTGGATTGGTTACATATTGATACAGTCAGTGGATTGGTTATATACATATTGATACAGTCAGTGGATTGGTTACATATTGATACAGTCAGTGGATTGGTTACATATTGATACAGTCAGTGGATTGGTTATATACATATTGATACAGTCAGTGGATTGGTTATATATTGATACAGTCAGTGGATTGGTTACATATTGATACAGTCAGTGGATTGGTTATATACATATTGATACAGTCAGTGGATTGGTTACATATTGATACAGTCAGTGGATTGGTTACATACATATTGATACAGTCAGTGGATTGGTTATATATTGATACAGTCAGTGGATTGGTTACATATTGATACAGTCAGTGGATTGGTTATATACATATTGATACAGTCAGTGGATTGGTTACATATTGATACAGTCAGTGGATTGGTTACATACATATTGATACAGTCAGTGGATTGGTTACATATTGATACAGTCAGTGGATTGGTTACATATTGATACAGTCAGTGGATTGGTTATATATTGATACAGTCAGTGGATTGGTTACATATTGATACAGTCAGTGGATTGGTTACATATTGATACAGTCAGTGGATTGGTTACATATTGATACAGTCAGTGGATTGGTTATATACATATTGATACAGTCAGTGGATTGGTTATATACATATTGATACAGTCAGTGGATTATTATATACATATTGATACAGTCAGTGGATTGGTTATATACATTATGCACTCCTCGGGTGTGACACTGGGGTTGTTATGAGGAGGATGACTGTGTGAGGGGGTAGGGGACAGGTTGGTAGTGCAAACTTTCTACTTTTAAACTCGGACAAAACAGAGATGCTTGTTCTAGGTCCCAAGAAACAAAGAGATCTTCTGTTGAATCTGACAGTTAATCTTAATGGTTGTACAGTCGTCTCAAATAAAACTGTGAAGGACCTCGGCGTTACTCTGGACCCTGATCTCTCTTTTGAAGAACATAAGACCATTTCAAGGACAGCTTTTTTCCATCTACGTAACATTGCAAAAATCAGAAACTTTCTATCCAAAAATGATGCAGAAAAATTAATCCATGCTATTGTCACTTCTAGGTTAGACTACTGCAATGCTCTACTTTCCGGCTCCCCGGATAAAGCACTAAATAAACTTCAGTTAGTGCTAAATACGGCTGCTAGAATCTTGACTAGAACCCAAACATTTGATCATATTACTCCAGTGCTAGCCTCTCTACACTGGCTTCCTGTCAAAGCAAGGGCTGATTTCAAGGTTTTACTGCTAACCTACAAAGCATTACATGGGCTTGCTCCTACCTATCTCTCTGATTTGGTCCTGCCGTACATACCTACACGTACGCTACGGTCACAAGACGCAGGCCTCCTAATTGTCCCTAGAATTTCTAAGCAAACAGCTGGATGCAGGGCTTTCTCCTATAGAGCTCCATTTTTATGGAACGGTCTGCCTACCCATGTCAGAGACGCAAACTCGGTCTCAACCTTTAAGTCTCTACTGAAGACTCATCTCTTCAGTGGGTCATATGATTGAGTGTAGTCTGGCCCAGGAGTGGGAGGGTGAACGGAAAGGCTCTGGAGCAACGAACCGCCCTTGCTGTCTCTGCCTGGCCGGTCCCCCTCTTTCCACTGGGATTCTCTGCCTCTAACCCTATTACAGGGGCTGAGTCACTGGCTTACTGGGGCTCTCTCATGCCGTCCCTGGAGGGGGTGCGTCACCTGAGTGGGTTGAGTCACTGATGTGGTCATCCTGTCTGGTTTGCCTGACATGATGACTCCTTGCTGTCCCCAGTCCACCTGGCTGTGCTGCTGCTCCAGTTTCAACTGTTCTGCCTTATTATTATTCGACCATGCTGGTCATTTATGAACATTTGAACATCTTGGCCATGTTTTGATATAATCTCCACCCGGCACAGCCAGAAGAGGACTGGCCACCCCACATAGCCTGGTTCCTCTCTAGGTTTCTTCCTAGGTTTTGGCCTTTCTAGGGAGTTTTTCCTAGCCACCGTGCTTCTACACCTGCATTGCTTGCTGTTTGGGGTTTTAGGCTGGGTTTCTGTACAGCACTTTGAGATATCAGCTGATGTACGAAGGGCTATATAAATACATTTGATTTGATTTGATTTGATTAGTGACTCTGTGTGAGGGGGTAGGGGACAGGTTGGTTGTGACTCTGTGTGAGGGGGTAGGGGACAGGTTGGTTGTCACTCCGTGAGGGGGTAGGGGACAGGTTGGTAGTGACTGTGTGAGGGGGTAGGGGACAGGTTGGTAGTGACTCTGTGTGAGGGGGTAGGGGACAGGTTGGCAGTGACTCTGTGTGAGGGGGTAGGGGACAGGTTGGTAGTGACTCTGTGTGAGGGGGTAGGGGACAGGTTGGTAGTGACTCTGTGTGAGGGGGTAGGGGACAGGTTGGTAGTGACTCTGTGTGAGGGGGTAGGGGACAGGTTGGTTGTGACTCCGTGAGGGGGTAGGGGACAGGTTGGTAGTGGGGGATAGGTTGGTAGTGACTCTGTGTGAGGGGGTAGGGGACAGGTTGGTAGTGACTCTGTGTGAGGGGGTAGGGGACAGGTTGGTTGTGACTCTGTGTGAGGGGGTAGGGGACAGGTTGGTTGTGACTCCGTGAGGGGGTAGGGGACAGGTTGGTAGTGGGGGACAGGTTGGTAGTGACTCTGTGTGAGGGGGTAGGGGACAGGTTGGTAGTGACTCTGTGTGAGGGGGTAGGGGACAGGTTGGTAGTTACTCTGTGTGAGGGGGTAGGGGACAGGTTGGTAGTGACTCTGTGTGAGGGGGTAGGGGACAGGTTAGTAGTGACTCTGTGTGAGGGGGTAGGGGACAGGTTGGTTGTGACTCTGTGTGAGGGGGTAGGGGACAGGTTGGTTGTGACTCCGTGAGGGGGTAGGGGACAGGTTGGTAGTGGGGGACAGGTTGGTAGTGACTCTGTGTGAGGGGGTAGGGGACAGGTGGGTAGTGACTCTGTGTGAGGGGGTAGGGGACAGGTTGGTAGTTACTCTGTGTGAGGGGGTAGGGGACAGGTTGGTAGTGACTGTGTGAGGGGGTAGGGGACAGGTTGGTAGTGACTCTGTGTGAGGGGGTAGGGGACAGGTTGGTAGTGACTCTGTGTGAGGGGGTAGGGGACAGGTTAGTAGTGACTCTGTGTGAGGGGGTAGGGGACAGGTTGGTAGTGACTCTGTGTGAGGGGGTAGGGGACAGGTTGGTAGTGACTCTGTGTGAGGGGGTAGGGGACAGGTTGGTAGTGACTCTGTGTGAGGGGGTAGGGGACAGGTTGGTAGTGACTCTGTGTGAGGGGGTAGGGGACAGGTTGGTAGTGACTCTGTGTGAGGGGGTAGGGGACAGGTTGGTAGTGACTCTGTGTGAGGGGGTAGGGGACAGGTTGGTAGTGACTCTGTGTGAGGGGGTAGGGGACAGGTTGGTAGTGACTGTGTGAGGGGGTAGGGGACAGGTTGGTAGTGACTCTGTGTGAGGGGGTAGGGGACAGGTTGGTAGTGACTCTGTGTGAGGGGGTAGGGGACAGGTTGGTAGTGACTCTGTGTGAGGGGGTAGGGGACAGGTTGGTAGTGACTCTGTGTGAGGGGGTAGGGGACAGGTTGGTAGTGACTCTGTGCTTTGTTTTAATTTCTGGGTTGACTAAAACTCTCTCCCTCCCCCTCCACCCCTCTCTCTCTCTCTCTCTCTCTCTCTCTCTCTCTCTCTCTCTCTCTCTCTCTCTCCACCCCTCCACCCCTCTCTCTCTCTCTCTCTCTCTCTCTCTCTCTCCACCCCTCTCTCTATCTCTCTACCTCCATCTCTCTCTCTCCCCCTCCACCCCTCTCTCTATCTCTCTACCTCCATCTCTCTCTCTCTCTCTCCCCCTCCACCCCTCTCTCTCCCTCCACCCCTCTCTCTCTCTCCCTCTCTCTGCCCCTGCACCCTCTCTCCCCCCTCCTCCTCCACTCCTCTCTCTACCTCTACCTCCATCTCTCTCTCTCTCCCCCTCCAACTCTCTAACTCTCTCTCCCTGCACCCCCTCCCCCTCTCTCTCTTTCTCTCCCTCCATCTCTCTCTCTGACACCATAGTGGATGTATTGGTTACAGTCTAAAGAGGCTGAGAGGCACTTAGGCTCTTCCTTGGTCCTGATGAGAGAGGGATGGAGGGAGGAGGGATGGAGGCATGAAGCTAAGGGATGGCCTAAGCCAGAAAATTATATCTCTGTCTCAGTGTTGGTAAGTGGTCAAACACACACACACACACACACACACACACACACACACACACGGTGTATTGTATTCTAACATGAAACCAGGTCACATTTAAGGGCTACTGTGCATTGTGTGGGCTGTGGTAATTGAAGACATTGTTTTGTATCGCAACGGCACAAGCATCAAGAAATATATTGTATTATTATTGATGTTTAAAAGACTCAACGATACGGGGAGGAGAGAGAGAACCTGTCCCCTTTATTTTCCCTTATACACCTTAACCATTTGTACATTGTTAAAACACTGTATATATATATAATATGACATTTGTAATGTCTTTATTGTTTTGAAACTTCTGTATGTGTAATGTTTACTGTTAATTTGTATTGTTTATTTCACTTTATATATTCACTTTATATATTATCTACCTCACTTGCTTTGGCAATGTTAACACATGTTTCCCATGCCAATAAAGCCCCTTGAATTGAATTGAATTGAATTGAATTGAGAGAGAGAGAGAGAGAGAGAGAGAGAGAGAGAGAGAGAGATGCTGGGAGAAAGAGAAAGAAACAAAGAGAGAAAAAGGGAAACAGCGAGATAGAGAGATGCAGAAATAAATAGATTGAGAGGAGTAGAGAATAGACAGAGAGAGAGAGGCTCTTGTGATGAATTGACTTTCAAAGCATTATCAGTGAGGTCACCATATTAATGACAGACGTCTCAACCACACATCCTACATTTCCCCTCTCTGCTGATGTCTATCGATCCACCTATAGAACAACATGGTTCTGACTCATCTAGCCAACAGAGTCATGGTGTATTGCTATAGGCATGCTGTTCTTTCTCCATTACAGTGTATTGAGTGGACAGAGTGGGCCAGGAGCTCGATACAAAACCAATCCAGCGTGATGGGAACCACTTCTCTTCTACTGGAGAACACATGGATCAGTTTCCTCTCCTACACACACATCACTGCCAGACTCTACAGGGCAGAGGGACAGAGAGAGACACGACAGGGCAGAGGGACAGAGAGAGACCCGACAGGGCAGAGGGACAGAGAGAGACCCGACAGGGCAGAGGGATAGAGAGAGTACACAGTGGCAGAATACCTGACCACTGTGACTGACCCAAAATTAAGGAAAGCTTTGACTGTGTACAGACTCAGTGAGCATAGCCTTGCTATTGAGAAAGGCCACCGTAGACAGACCTGGCTCTCAAGAGAAGACAGGCTATGTGCTCACTGCCCACAAAATGAGGTGGAAACTGAGCTGCACTTCCTAACCTCCTGCCCAATGTATGACCATATTAGAGACACATATTTCCCTCAGATTACACAGATCCACAAAGAATTCGAAAACAAATCCAATTTTGATATACTCCCATATCTACTGGGTGAAATTACACAGTGTGCCATCACAGCAGCAAAATTTTTGACCTGTTGCCACGAGAAAAGGGCAACCAGTGAAGAACAAACACCATTGTAAATACAACCCATATTTATGCTTATTTATTTTATCTTGTGTCCTTTAACCATTTGTACATTGTTAAAACACTGTATATACAGTGCCTTGCGAAAGTATTCGGCCCCCTTGAACTTTGCGACCTTTTGCCACATTTCAGGCTTCAAACATAAAGATATAAAACTGTATTTTTTTGTGAAGAATCAACAACAAGTGGGACACAATCATGAAGTGGAACGACATTTATTGGATATTTCAAACTTTTTTAACAAATCAAAAACTGAAAAATTGGGCGTGCAAAATTATTCAGCCCCTTTACTTTCAGTGCAGCAAACTCTCTCCAGAAGTTCAGTGAGGATCTCTGAATGATCCAATGTTGACCTAAATGACTAATGATGATAAATACAATCCACCTGTGTGTAATCAAGTCTCCGTATAAATGCACCTGCACTGTGATAGTCTCAGAGGTCCGTTAAAAGCGCAGAGAGCATCATGAAGAACAAGGAACACACCAGGCAGGTCCGAGATACTGTTGTGAAGAAGTTTAAAGCCGGATTTGGATACAAAAAGATTTCCCAAGCTTTAAACATCCCAAGGAGCACTGTGCAAGCGATAATATTGAAATGGAAGGAGTATCAGACCACTGCAAATCTACCAAGACCTGGCCGTCCCTCTAAACTTTCAGCTCATACAAGGAGATGACTGATCAGAGATGCAGCCAAGAGGCCCATGATCACTCTGGATGAACTGCAGAGATCTACAGCTGAGGTGGGAGACTCTGTCCATAGGACAACAATCAGTCGTATATTGCACAAATCTGGCCTTTATGGAAGAGTGGCAAGAAGAAAGCCATTTCTTAAAGATATCCATAAAAAGTGTTGTTTAAAGTTTGCCACAAGCCACCTGGGAGACACACCAAACATGTGGAAGAAGGTGCTCTGGTCAGATGAAACCAAAATTGAACTTTTTGGCAACAATGCAAAACGTCATGTTTGGCGTAAAAGCAACACAGCTCATCACACTGAACACACCATCCCCACTGTCAAACATGGTGGTGGCAGCATCATGGTTTGGGCCTGCTTTTCTTCAGCAGGGACAGGGAAGATGGTTAAAATTGATGGGAAGATGGATGGAGCCAAATACAGGACCATTCTGGAAGAAAACCTGATGGAGTCTGTATTAAAGTGTTAACTTAAGGGGGCTGAATAATTTTGCACGCCCAATTTTTCAGTTTTTGATTTGTTAAAAAAGTTTGAAATATCCAATAAATGTCGTTCCACTTCATGATTGTGTCCCACTTGTTGTTGATTCTTCACAAAAAAATACAGTTTTATATCTTTATGTTTGAAGCCTGAAATGTGGCAAAAGGTCGCAAAGTTCAAGGGGGCCGAATACTTTCGCAAGGCACTGTATAGATAATATGACATTTGTAATGTCTTTATTGTTTTTATTGTCTTTATTGTTTTGAAACTTCTGTATGTGTAATGTTTACTGTTCATTTTTATTGTTTATTTCACTTTATATATTATCTACCTGACTTGCTTTGGCAATGTTAACACATGTTTCCCATGCCAATAAAGCCCTTGAATTGAAAAATGTAATTGAGAGACCCTGAACAATTTGTTGAACTTAACCCTAATTGATCGTGTAAGTCGAGTTTCTGCTAAAGGACTAAAATGTCATGCAAAATGTATCTTCGTCAAGCATAGAAGACCACAAACACAATCATAAACACACGGACGCAAATGCATGTACACACACATAAAGTACAGGTATCTCCTGGTGTAGAGTCATCTCAGTACAGGTATCTCCTGGTGTAGAGTCATCTCAGTACAGGTATCTCCTGGTGTAGAGTCATCTAAGTACAGGCATCTCCTGGTGTAGAGTCATCTCAGTACAGGTATCTCCTGGTGTAGAGTTATCTCATCTCAGTACAGGTATCTCCTGGTGTAGAGTCATCTCATCTCAGTACAGGTATCTCCTGGTGTAGAGTCATCTCATCTCAGTACAGGTATCTCCTGGTGTAGAGTCATCTCATCTCAGACACAGTATAGCTCCAGACATTCTCTCTACAGACAGACAGTATAGCTCCAGACATTCTCTCTACAGACAGACAGACAGTATAGCTCCAGACATTCTCTCTCCAGACAGACAGACAGTATAGCTCCAGACAGATGTTCTCTCTCCAGACAGATGTCTGGAGGTTATATGCAGGGGGTACCGGTACTGAGTCAATGTGGAGGTTATATACAGGGGGTACCGGTACTGAGTCGGTACTGAGTCAATGTGGAGGTTATATACAGGGGGTACCGGTACTGAGTCAGTGTGGAGGTTATATACAGGGGGTACCGGTACTGAGTCAGTGTGGAGGTTATATACACGGGGTACCAGTACAGAGTCAGTGTGGAGGTTATATACAGGGGGTACCAGTACAGAGTCAGTGTGGAGGTTATATACAGGGGGTACCGTTACAGAGTCACTGTGGAGGCTATATACAGGGGGTACCAGTACAGAGTCAGTGTGGAGGTTATATACAGGGGGTACCATTAGAGTCAGTGTGGAGGTTATATACAGGGGGCACCGGTACCGTTACAGAGTCAGTGTGGAGGCTATATACAGGGGGTGCCAGTACAGTCAATGTGGAGGTTATATACAGGGGGCACCGGTACAGAGTCAGTGTGGAGGCTATATACAGGGGGTACCAGTACCGAGTCAATGTGGAGGCTATATACAGGGGTACTGGTACAGAGTCATTGTGGAGGCTATATACAGGGGGTACCGGTACAAAGTCAATGTGGAGACTATATACAGGGACTACCAGTACAGAGTCAATTTGGAGGCTATATACAGGGGGTACCAGTACAGAGTCAATGCTGAGGTTATATACAGGGGCTACCGGTACCGAGTCAGTGTGGTGGCTTTATACAGGGATGCAACCGGTCAGGATGCTCTCGATGGTGCAGCTGAAGAACCTTTTGAGGATTTGGGGACCCATGCCAAATCTTTTCAGTCTCTTGCGGGAGAAAAGGTTTGGTCGTTTTTTGTCGTGCCCTCTTCACGACTGTCTTTGGTGTGTTTGGACCATGATAGTTTGTTGGTGATGTGGACACTTGAAACTCTTGACCCGCTCCACTACAGCCCCGTCGATGTTAATGGGGGCCTGCTCTGCCCCTCCTTTTCCTGTAGTCCCAATCAGCTGCTTTGTCGTGCTCACATTGAGGGAGAAGTTGTTGTCCTGGCACCACACTGACCTCTGACCTCCTCCCTATAGGCCGTCTTATTGTTGTTGGTGATCAGGCCTACCACTGTTGTTCTCGTCAGCAAACTTAATGATTGTGTAGGAGTCGTGTTTGGCCACACAGTCGTGGGTGAACAGGGAGTACAGGAGGGGACTAAGTACACACCCCTGAGGGGCCCCAGTGTTAAGGATCAGCATGGCAGACATGTTGTTGCCTACTCTTACCAACTGTGGGCGGCTCGTCAGGAAGTCCAGGATCCAGTTGCAGAGAGAGGTGCTTGGTCCCAGAGTCTTTAGCTTAGTGATGAGCTTTGAGGGCACTATGGTGTTGAATGTTGAGCTGTAGTCCATGAACAGCAATCTCACATAGGTGTTCCTTTTGTCCAGGTGAGAAAGGGCAGTGTGGAGTGCGATTGATATTGTGTCATCTGTGGATCTGTTGGAGCGGTATGCGAATTGGAGTGGGTCTAGGGTGTCCGGGAGGATGTGATCCATGACCAGCCTTTCAAAGCATTTCATGGCTACAGATGTGAGTGCTACGGGACGGTAATCATTTAGGCAGGTTACCTTCGCTTCCTTGGGCATAGGGACTATGGTGGTCTGCTTGAAACATGTAGGTATTACAGACTGTCAGGGAGAGGTTGAAAATGTCAGTGAACACACTTGACAGTTGGTCCGTGCATGCTTTGAGTACACGTCCTGGGAATCCATCTGGCCCCGCGGCTTTGTGAATGTTGACCTGTTTTGTTCACATCGGCTACCGAGAGCGTTATCACACAGTCATCCAGAACAACTGGTGCTCTCGTGCATGCTTCAGTGTTGCTTGCCTCGTGGCGAGCATAAAATAATTTAGCTCGTCTGGTAGGTCGACGTCACTGGGCAACTCGCGTCTGGGTTTCCCTTTGTAGTCAAGCTCTGCCACATCCAATCAGCGTCAGAAACGGTGTAGAAGGATTCAATCTTAACTTGTTATGGCTGAAATCCCGATATCGGGATGAGTGGCATCAACAACCGCTGAATAGCATAGCGCTACATTCAATAAATATTACTACAAATATTTATATATTATTTATATTCATGAAATCACAAGTGCAATATAGGAAAACACAGCTTAGCTTTTTATTAATCCACCTGTCGTGTCAGATTTAGAAATTATGCTTTTCAGCGAAAAGCAATCCAAACGTTTGTGTAAGTTTATCAATCGCACGACAAAACATTAAGTACACTTAGCATCAGGAAGCTTGGTCACGAAAATCAGAAAAGCAATCAAATCAAATCGTTTACCTTTGATGATCTTCGGATGTTTTCACTCACGAGACTCTCAGTTACACAACAAATGTTCAGTTTGATCCATAAAGATTATTTTTAGATGTACAATACCTTTGTCGCGTTATGTTCAGAAATCCACAGGAAAGAGCGGTCACGACAACGCAGACGAAAATTCCAAACAGTTTCCATAATCTCCACAGAAACACTTGACGCGATGTTATCGTTCTGGCTCATTTTTCAAAATAAAAGCCTGAAACTATGTCTGAAGACTGTTGACACCTTGAGGAAGCCATAGGAAAATCTGGTTCATATCCCTTTAAATCCAGCAAAGGGAGGCTATGGAACATGGAGTTTTCAAAATAGAAGCCACTTCCTGTTTTGATTTTCCTCAGGGTTTCGCCTGCAATATCAGTTCTGTTATACTCACAGACAATATTTTGACAGTTTTGGAAACTTTAGAGTGTTTTCTATCCAATACTAATAATAATATGCATATATTAGCAACTGAGACTGAGGAGCTGGCCGTTTACAATTGGCACCTTTTCATCCAAGCTACTCAATATTGCCCCTGCAGCCATAAAAAGTTAATCCTGTATTGACGCTTTGCTTGTTTGATGGTTTGTCTGAGGGCATAGTGGGATTTCTTATAGGCGTCCGGATTAGTCTCCCGCTCCTTGAAAGCAGCAGCTCTAGCCTTTAGCTCGATGCGGATGTTGCCTGTAATCCATGGCTTCTGGTTGGGATATGTACGTACGGTCACTGTGGGGACTGTCTGTCTGTCTTCTCTACATCACAGACACCAGAGATCCTACCACTGTCTGTCTTCTCTACACCACAGACACCAGCGATCCTACCACTGTCTGTCTTCTTCTCTACATCACAGACAACAGAGATCCTACCACTGTCTCTCTGTCTTCTCTACATCAGACACCAGAGATCCTACCACTGTCTGTCTGTATTCTCTACATCAGACAACAGAGATCCTACCACTGTCTGTCTGTCTTCTCTACATCAGACACCAGAGATCCTACCACTGTCTGTCTGTCTTCCCTACATCAGACACCAGAGATCCTACCACTTTCTGTCTGTCTTCTCTACACCACAGACACCAGAGCTCCTACCACTGTCTGTCTGTCTTCTCTACATCACAGACACCAGAGATCCAGCATTTTTACATCTCTCTCTCTCTACAGAGAGGTCAAATTAGTGTGTAGCCCAAACTGTACGGACCAGGATGGTGGAACCTTAATTGGGGAGAATGGGCTTGTGGTAATGGCTGGAACGGTATCAAATACATCAAACACATGCTATTCCATCTGCTCTGTTCCAGCCACTACTATGAGCCGTCCTCCCCTCAGCAGCCTCCACTGGTGCAGACTCTGCAGACAGACGTTGGCAGACGGGCTGTACCGACTTCAGACGAATCTCAAGACCCTTGTGGGCGTCGTAGAGCAAAACGGAGAACACCGTGGTGTTGGTGAGAGTCTCATCTTTCCACCGAGGGGCCAAACCGGGACGTGCCGAGGAACAAGTGTGACATTGGCGAACATGGTGGATTGAGATGGAACGTAAAAAAAAAATGTCTCTGGCTTAAACTGACCTATTTTTAAAATGGGGCTTTTGGTATTATGCTAATTAGATTTCCGCAGGAGCGCGGACATCGACCTTGTGTTCACGCCACAGAACCAGACCAGTAGAACACTGAAACAGTTTGTGATGCTCTAACCAACTACACTACAGCCAAATGATCTGGTATGTAATGTACCACAGCTACAATTACACAGCTTTCATAAACCCCACCTCAACACATCAAATATCAGGTTGAACGCAATTAAATCAGGATGAAAATCTGCAGGACAAACTAAAAAAAGGGAACGTTTTTTAATTTCATTTCATGTGATAATGATGTATATATTATGTTAAACCAACACAGAGGTTTAAATGAAGATGATGCCCCCAGTCTGTGTTTTCAGCTCCACACAATCTGATTACTGTCAAATCAGTGCTGAAGGAAGAAGATGTTTGGGGTTTTTTTCTTCACTAAAGCAATATGATCCTGCGGTATGATGCTGTTATAAATGCATTTTCAGAGAGGAGTTTCCACGTGCTATTGGGTACCAAGGCAGTTTTAATGAAACACCACGGAACATATTACTGCTTCCTGTGCAGAAATCACAGCATCTGTACAAGTGGATTATTAACTTCTCTGAAGAAGCCTCTTCTACACTAGATACAGAAAATACACATTTAATGTAGAAGACTGGTGAACACTGGTGAGGTAAAGATATAACAATTAAGGGCAAGTTGAAGTTAGGCTCTTATTAAGACAATTTTGCCAAACGTAATTTGATGTGACATTGAAATTGTGTTTTGGGATATGCTCTCGTTCTACTCTAGTTTTCTCTGTCTTTGTATCCCTCTCTACCATCTCTCTCCCTCTCTACCCATCTCTCTCCCTCTCTACCCATCTCTCTCCCTCTCTACCCATCTCTCTCCCTCTCTACCCATCTCTCTCCCTCTCTACCCATCTCTCTCCCTCTCTACCCATCTCTCTCCCTCTCTACCCATCTCTCTCTCTACCCCTCTACCCATCTCTCTCCCTCTCTACTCATCTCTCTCCCTCTCTACTCATCTCTCCCTCTCTACCCATCTCTCCCTCTCTACCCATCTCTCTCCCTCTCTACCCATCTCTCTCCCCATCTCTCTCCCTCTCTACCCATCTCTCTCCCCATCTCTTTCCCTCTCTACCCATCTCTCTCCCTCTCTACCCATCTCTCTCCCCCTCTACCCATCTCTCTCCCCATCTCTCTCCCTCTCTACCCATCTCTCTCCCTCTCTACCCATCTCTCTTCCTACTGATGTGCTGTGTGATTCTTTAGGTTTATTCAACCTCTCTGCTAAAACATGTAACTATTTTAATTAACTCCCCATCTCTCTCGCCTTCGATTGGTTTTCCTTTTTTATCCAAATGCATCTGGTTCCCTTTTGAGGTTGTATTAACAAGTTTCACTGGATCTCTCTCCTCTCGCTCTCTTCTCTCTCTCTCTCTTCTCTCACTCCTCTCTCTCTCGCTCTCGCTCTCCTCTCACACTCTCTCTCTCTCTCTCTCCTCTCTCTCTCCTCTCTCTCTCGCTCTCTTCTCTCTCTCTCTCTCCTCTCTCTCCCTCTCCCTCCACTCTCGCTCTCTCATCTCTCTCTCTCTCTCTCTCTCTCTCTCTCTTCTCTTTCTCCTCTCTCTCTCTCTCTTCTCTTTCTCCTCTCTCTCTCTCTCTCTGTCTCCTCTCTCCTCTCACTCTCTCTCTCGCTCTCTTCTCTCTCTCCTCTCTCTCTCTCTCTCTCTCTCTCGCTCTCTTCTCTCTCTCTCTCTCTCTCTCTCTTCTCTCTCTCTCTCGCTCTCCTCTCTCTCTCCTCTCTCTCTCTCTCTCCCTCGCTCTCTCTCTCTCATCTCTCCTCTCTCTCTCTGAAACCAGCGCTGCAGTTGTCTGGAGAGAGTGTGTGTGATGAGGCTATTGGCAGGTCTGTAGTGGTTTATTCTAGACAGGAGATGGGGCTGAGATCACTGGCCTATATTCAGGAGGAGAGGATGCATTCCAATTCCTCTTCCTCATCCTTATCACACACACACACTCCCACCGATGCACACACACAGTTGCCAACATGAACACAGTTTATTTGTTTGCTACTGTAGTTTTAGAATGAATACTTGAAGTACAGAGGATTAGAAACTGCTGTAAAAGTTATCATGTTCTGTAATGTTCCGTTATGTTCCAATATATTCTGTTAGATTTGTGACAGTTTTATGCAATTTTAAAATAACAACAGAGAGAGAGAGAGAAAGAGAGGGGTGGGGAGGAGAGAGACAGAGAGAGGTGGGGAGGAGAGAGAGAGAGAGGTGGGGAGGAGAGAGAGAGGGGGGGAGGAGAGAGAGAGGGGGGGGAGGAGAGAGAGAGAGGTGGGGAGGAGAGAGAGAGAGGTGGGGAGGAGAGAGAGAGGTTGGTGAGGAGAGAGAGAGGGGGGGGGAGGAGAGAGAGAGAGGTGGGGAGGAGAGAGAGAGGTGGGGAGGAGAGAGAGAGAGAGAGGGGGGAGGAGAGAGAGAGGTGGGAAGGAGAGAGAGAGGTGGGGAGGAGAGAGAGAGGTTGGTGAGGAGAGAGAGAGGGGGGGAGGAGAGAGAGAGAGGTGGGGAGGAGAGAGAGAGGTGGGGAGGAGAGAGAGAGAGAGAGGTGGGGAGGAGAGAGAGAGAGGTGGGGAGGAGAGAGAGAGGTGGGGAGGAGAGAGAGAGGTGGGGAGGAGAGAGAGAGAGGTGGGGAGGAGAGAGAGAGGTTGGTGAGGAGAGAGAGAGGGGGTGGGGAGGAGAGAGAGAGAGGTGGGGAGGAGAGAGAGAGGTGGGGAGGAGAGAGAGAGAGGTGGGGAGGAGAGGGAGAGGTGGGGAGGAGAGAGAGAGGTGGGGAGGAGAGAGAGAGAGGGGGGGAGGAGAGAGAGAGGGGGGGGAGGAGAGAGAGAGAGGTGGGGAGGAGAGAGAGAGAGGTGGGGAGGAGAGAGAGAGGTTGGTGAGGAGAGAGAGAGGGGGGGGAGGAGAGAGAGAGAGGTGGGGAGGAGAGAGAGAGGTGGGGAGGAGAGAGAGAGAGAGAGGGGGGAGGAGAGAGAGAGGTGGGAAGGAGAGAGAGAGGTGGGGAGGAGAGAGAGAGGTTGGTGAGGAGAGAGAGAGGGGGGGAGGAGAGAGAGAGAGGTGGGGAGGAGAGAGAGAGGTGGGGAGGAGAGAGAGAGAGAGAGAGGTGGGGAGGAGAGAGAGAGAGGTGGGGAGGAGAGAGAGAGGTGGGGAGGAGAGAGAGAGGTGGGGAGGAGAGAGAGAGAGGTGGGGAGGAGAGAGAGAGGTTGGTGAGGAGAGAGAGAGGGGGTGGGGAGGAGAGAGAGAGAGGTGGGGAGGAGAGAGAGAGGTGGGGAGGAGAGAGAGAGGTGGGGAGGAGAGAGAGAGAGGTGGGGAGGAGAGAGAGAGAGGTGGGGAGGAGAGAGAGAGGTTGGTGAGGAGAGAGAGAGGTGGGGAGAGACAGAGTAATATAAAGAGAGAGAATAAAGAGAGAATAAAGGAACATGTGTTTTCTCCCGGTTCACTCATAGAGCTATAAGTTAATAAATGTGATCATATCAACCATCATCACACCTGGATCAGTCTGGTCAGCTGTTTCATACTGCAGTTGAGATTTCTTTCCATCATTTCCCTCATCTGAGAAGTGGACATTATATCACACCCCTGTTACTTGACCTTTAAGATCAGCCTCCAGCTAAAGTGTCTCGGGAAATAGAACGAGAGAGAGAAACACCCTAAAAGTCTTTAATCCTCATGTCACAGGTCTGCCACCACTCTATTGTCCCCCATGCCTTCCCTCTCCAGTCCCCCATGCCACCCGTCCCCCATGCCTAGATTACCTAGATGTTACCTAGATGTTCCCTAGACGTTCCCTAGATGTTACCTAGATGTTCCCTAGATGTTCCCTAGATGTTCCCTAGATGTTCCCTAGACATTCCCTAGATGTTCCCTAGATGTTCCCTAGATGTTACCTAGATGTTCCCTAGATGTTCCCTAGATGTTACCTAGATGTTACCTAGATGTTCCCTAGATGTTCCCTAGATGTTCCCTAGATGTTACCTAGATGTTCCCTAGATGTTCCCTAGATGTTCGCTAGATGTTAGCTCATTCCCTTGAAGTTGGAATTAGGCTACGATCCAACCAAGTGGGTGCTACATGTTGGTCCCTACGTATACACAGATATGATCCCATGGGTTAGAGAGGAGGGGAAGATGGGATAGAGAGAGGAGAGGGAGGGAGAGAGGAGATCAGAGGAGGGGAAGATGGGATAGAGAGGAGAGGGAGGGAGAGAGGAGATCAGAGGAGGGGAAGATGGGATAGAGAGGAGAGGGAGGGAGAGAGGAGATCAGAGGAGAGGAAGATGGGATAGAGAGAGGAGACGGAGGGAGAGAGGAGATCAGAGGAGGGAAAGATGGGATAGAGAGAGGAGAGGGAGGGAAAGAGGAGATCAGAGGAGGGGAAGATGTGATAGAGAGAGGAGATCAGAGGAGGGGAAGATGGGCTAGAGAGAGGAGAGGGAGGGAGAGAGGAGATCAGAGGAGGGGAAGATGGGCTAGAGAGAGGAGCAGGGAGGGAGAGAGAAGATCAGAGGAGGGGAAGACGGGACAGAGATAGGAGAGGGAGGGAGAGAGGAGATCAGAGGAGGGGAAGATGGGATAGAGAGGAGAGGGAGGGAGAGAGGAGATCAGAGGAGGGAAAGATGGGATAGAGAGAGGAGACGGAGGAAGAGAGGAGAGGAGATCAGAGGAGGGGAAGGCGGGATAGAGAAGGGAGAGGGAGGGAGAGAGGAGTTCAGAGGAGGGGAAGACGGGATAGAGAAGGGAGAGGGAGAGAGAGAGGAGGAGATCAGAGGAGAGGAGAGTGAAAGAGGGAGAAGAGAAAGAGAGAGAGAGAGGTATTAATATTTAATTTATTGATGAGGGCAGAATGTGTATGTGGTGGACTAACACATGGCATCCCTCAGAAGTCCCTTATGTCTGCAACATGAACCTCTCAACCCCCTCCTCTCCCCTCCTCACTCTTCCCTTGCTCCCTCGCTCTCACAGCCCTGTCTTATTTACACACCTCATTTACACCAGTACACACACCCTGCATCCCTCCACCAGTACACACACCCTGCATCCCTCCACCAGTACACACACCCTGCATCCCTCCACCAGTACACACACCCTGCATCCCTCCCCCTGTCCTCACCCACCCCCTCCCTTATCCTCCTTCTCCCGCTATCGTCTTTTCTCCCCCTCTCCTCTCTTATCCTCATTCTCCCCTCTCCTCCCTTATCCTCATTCTCCCCCTCTCCTCCCTTATCCTCATTCTCCCCCTCTCCTCCCTTATCCTCATTCTCCTCTTATCCTCATTCTCCCCCTCTCCTCCCTTATCCTCATTCTCCCCCTCTCCTCCCTTATCCTCATTCTCCCCCTCTCCTCCCTTATCCTCATTCTCCCCCTCTCCTTCCTTATCCTCATTATCCCCCTATCCTCCCTTATCCTCATTCTCCCCCTCTCCTCTCTTATCCTCATTCTCCCCCTCTCCTCCCTTATTCTCAATCTCCCCCTCTCCTCCCTTATCCTTATTCTCCCTCTCTCCTCATTCTCCCGCTCTCCTCCCTTATCCTCATTCTCCCTCTCTCCTCCCTTATCCTCATTTTCCCCTCTCCTCCCTTATCCTCATTCTCCCCCTCTCCTCCCTTATCCTCATTCTCCCTCTCTCCTCCCTTATCCTCATTCTCCCTCTCTCCTCATTCTCCCTCTCTCCTCTCTTATCCTCATTCTCCCCCTCTCCCCCTCTCCTCTCTTATCCTCATTTTCCCCCTCTCCTCCCTTATCCTCCTTCTCCCGCTATCGTCTTTTCTCCCCCTCTCCTCTCTTATCCTCATTCTCCCCCTCTCCTCTCTTATCCTAATTCTCCCCCTCTCCTCATTCTCCCCTTTCCTCCCTTATCCTCATTCTCCCCTCTCCTCTCTTATCCTCATTCTCCCCTCTCCTCCCTTATCCTCATTCTCCCTCTCTCCTCCCTTATCCTCATTTTCCCCTCTCCTCCCTTATCCTCATTCTCCCCCTCTCCTCCCTTATCCTCATTCTCCCTCTCTCCTCCCTTATCCTCATTTTCCCCTCTCCCCCCTTATCCTCATTCTCCCTCTCTCCTCTCTTATCCCCATTCTCCCTCTCTCCTCCCTTATCCTCATTCTCCCTCTCTCCTCATTCTCCCCCTCTCCTCTCTTATCCAACAGAACAGAAGAGGAAGGAAAGAGAGAGAATATATTTAATAGGATGAATAAGAGGGAAGGAAAGGAAAGGCAGAAAAGGAAAGGAGAGGAGAGGAGAATGAGAATGTAGAATAGCAGGTAATTGATTAGCTTCAGTGGAGAGACGGAGGCTTCATTAGAATGTAGAATAGCAGGTAATTGATTAGCTTCAGTGGAGAGACGGAGGCTTCATTTGCTAAAGTGCTGCCAGGGTTTAGATCCTCTTTCACTCTCACACTCTCTCTCTCTCCCCATCTCACTACTCCTTCCTCTTTCTCTCCATCTCCCCATTCATTCCATCTCCCCATCTCACTACTCCTTCCTGTCTCTCCCCATCTCCCTATTCATTCCATCTCCCTATTCCTTCCTCTCTCTCCCCATCTCACTATTCCTTCCTCTCTCTCTCCATCTCCCTATTCATTCCATTTCCCTATCTCACTATTCCTTCCTCTTTCTCTCCATCTCCCTGTTCATTCCATCTCCCTATCTCACTATTCCTTCATCTTCCTCTCCATCTCACTATTCCTTCCTCTTTCTCCCCATCTCCCTATTCATTCCATCTCCCTATCTCACTATTCCTTCATCTTCCTCTCCATCTCACTATTCCATCCTCTCTCTCCCCATCTCACTATTCCTTCTCTCTCTCCATCTCCCTATTCATTCCATCTCCCTATCTCACTATTCTTTCCCCCTATCTCACTATTCATTCCATCTCCCTATTCATTCCATCTCCCTATCTCACTATTCCTTCATCTTCCTCTCCATCTCACTATTCCTTCCTCTCTCTCCATCTCCCTATTCATTCCATCTCCCTATCTCACTATTCCTTCCTCTCTCTCCCCATCTCACTATTCCTTACTCTTTCTCTCCATCTCCCTATTCATTCCTCTTTTTCTCCATCTCCCTATCTCACTAATCCTTCCTCTTCCCCCCCCCCTCTCTCCCTATTTCCCTCCCCATTTCGCTCTCTACCTCCTTCTCTCACTCTTCCTCCCTCATTTGCTCTCTCTCTCTCCATCTACCCATTTATCTCCCTCCCTCTCTCACTCTACCTCCCTCCCTCTTTTTCTCAACCTCCCCATTTCTCTCCCTCCCTCTCTCTCTCTCTCTCTCTCCTCGTCTTTCCATTTCCAGCAGTCAGTATGAGAGAAGCAGAGCCAGTTGATATTCTGTGTTAGGCCTTATCATAGTGACTGTGATCAGAGCTATCCTCAGGGCTATTCTCTACTGTTTAACACAGGAGCATGAAGAGGTCATGTTTTCTCTCTGTCTCTCTCTCCATCTCTCTCTCTTTCTCTGTGCGCATGTGTGAGTGTGTGTGTGTGTGTGTATGGAGTAGAGCATGTCCATAGGAAATGGCTGTGTGTTTATAGTGGACCATCTGGCCTCTTAGAACATAGCAGTAAATTATACCTAGAGAGAGGAGAGGAGACGAGAGGAAAGGAGAGGAGAGGAGACGAGAGAAGAGGAGATGAGAGGAGAGGAAAGGAGAGGAGAGGAGACGAGAGAAGAGGAGACGAGAGGAGAGGAGACGAGAGGAGAGGAGACGAGAGAAGAGGAAATTAACGGAGAGGAAAGGAGAGGAGACGAGAGAAAAGGAAATTAACATAGAGGAAAGGAGAGGAGAGAAGAGGAAATGAACGGAGAGGAGAGGAGAGGAGAGGAGAGGAGAGAAGAGGAAATGAACGGAGAGGAGAGGAGAGGAGAGGAGAGGAGAGGAGAGGAGAGGAGAGGAGAGGAGAGGAGAGGAGAGGAGAGGAGAGGAGAGGAGAGGAGAGGAGAGAAGAGGAAATGAACGGAGAGGAGAGGAGAGGAGAGGAGAGGAGAGGAGAGGAAAGGAGAGGAAAGGAAAGGAGAGGACAGGAGAGGAGACGAGAGGAGAGGAGACGAGAGGAGAGGAAATGAATGGAGAGGAGAGGAGAGGAGAGGAGAGGAGAGGAGAGGAGAGGAGAGGAGAGGAGAGGAGAGAAGAGGAAATGAACGGAGAGGAGAGGAGAGGAGAGGAGAGGAGAGGAGAGGAAAGGAAAGGAGAGGACAGGAGAGGAGAGGAGACGAGAGGAGAGGAGACGAGAGGAGAGGAAATGAAATCTTGCAATCTCCTCCTCTCCCCAGAAAACCCTCACTGCCACTTCTGTTATACAACTCTGGATGTTTACATTTTGTGTTGAGAAACTGGAGAGCAAAGACCTGAGATCTGTTGAAACCCTATGACCCCCACACAGCAGATCCCCACAGTCACTTTGGGACCCCCACACAGCAGATCTCCACAGTCACTATGGGACCCCCACACAGCAGATCTCCACAGTCACTATGTGACCCCCACACATTTCTCTGAGATCCCCACAGTCACTTTGGGACCCCCACACAGCAGATCTCCACAGTCACTATGGGACCCCTACACAGCAGATCTCCACAGTCACTATGTGACCCCCACACAGCAGATCCCCACAGTCACTTTGGGACCCCCACACAGCAGATCTCCACAGTCACTATGGGACCCCCACACAACAGATCTCCACAGTCACTATGGGACCCCCACACACAGCAGATCTCCACAGTCACTATGGGACCCCCACACAGCAGATCCCCACAGTCACTATGGGACCCCAACATGGCAGATCCCCATAGTCACTATGTGACCCCCACACAGCAGATCCCCACAGTCACTATGGGAACCCCACACAGCAGATCCCCTCAGGCACTTTGGGAGGCAGGTAGCCTAGCGGTTAAGAGCAGGTAGCCTAGCGGTTCAGAGCAGGTAGCCTAGCGGTTAAGAGCAGGTAGCCTAGCGGTTAAGAGCAGGTAGCCTAGCGTTTCAGAGCAGGTAGCCTAGTGGTTCAGAGCAGGTAGCCTAGCGTTTCAGAGCAGGTAGCCTAGCGGTTCAGAGCAGGTAGCCTAGCGTTTCAGAGCAGGTAGCCTAGTGGTTCAGAGCAGGTAGCCTAGCGGTGAAGAGAAGGTAGCCTAGCGGTTAAGAGCAGGTAGCCTAGCGGTTCAGAGCAGGTAGCCTAGCGGTTAAGAGAAGGTAGCCTAGCGGTTAAGAGCAGGTAGCCTAGCAGTTAAGAGCAGGTAGCCTAGCGGTTAAGCACAGGTAGCCTAGCAGTTAAGAGAAGGTAGCCTAACAGTTCAGATCAGGTAGCCTAGCGGTTACGAGCAGGTAGCCTAGCGGTTAAGCACAGGTAGCCTATTGGTTAAGAGCAGGTTGCCCATCGGTTAAGAGCAGGTAGCCTAGCGGTTAAGAGAAGGTAGCCTAGCGGTTAAGAGCAGATAGCCTATCGGTTGGAAGAACATCAATTAATTTGCTGCTTGGATGGTCACTGCTCACACTGCCAAATACTACAGCAGAAGAGACAGGGAGAGAGAGGATAATTGGAGAGATTAACAGAGAGAGAGGAACAGAGAGAGAGACCAACAGAGAGAGAGACCAACAGAGAGAGAGAGACCAACAGAGTGAGAGAGACCAACAGAGAGAGAGAGACCAACAGAAAGAGAGAGACCAACAGAGAGAGAGAGACCAACAAAGAGAGAGAGACCAACAGAGAGAGAGAGAGACCAACAGAGAGAGAGACCAACAGAGAGAGAGACCAACAGAGAGAGAGAGACCAACAGAGAGAGAGACCAACAGAGAGAGAGACCAACAGAGAGAGAGAGACCAACAGAGAGAGACCAAAAGAGAGAGACCAACAGAGAGAGAGACCAGCAGAGAGAGAGACCAACAGAGAGAGAGACCAACAGAGAGAGAGACCAACAGAGAGAGAGAGACCAACAGAGAGAGAGAGACCAACAGAGAGAGAGACCAACAGAGAGAGAGACCAACAGAGAGAGAGAGACCAACAGAGAGAGAGAGACCAACAGAGAGAGAGACCAACAGAGAGAGAGACCAACAGAGAGAGACCAACAGAGAGAGAGAGAGTCTCTGCTTCACACACACACACACACACAGACACAGACACACACACACACACACACACACTAAAGCAGTAGGATGAGCCAGTAAGGAGGCCCGTAGAGCAGGATCAGCCAGTAAGGAGGCCCGTAAGAGCAGATGTCCTCTCTGACATATTATCCCATATTATAATACTGCACCTGGTTTTACATAGTGAACATATCAAAGCTGTACAAACACAAACACTTCTGTATTCTGGCAAAAACAACAACAACACTTCTAAACTGGTGTCATTAACACCTTTAGTATTCTGGTTTATTCACATAAATATGAAAGACATACATTTAATACATTTTCAACCAAGTACGAAGCTAAACATCACGACATTTCTCTGAAATACTAAAACACACACACACACACACACACACATTTCCTACTAAGTTCTCAGAGCTCCAGAGAGCTGTGCAGCAGCTGTTATATACTAAGATACTAAGGTACCAGGACACTGGTGCTGAGCTGTTATATACTAAGGTACCAGGACACTGGTGCTGAGCTGTTATATACTAAGGTACCAGGACACTGGTGCTGAGCTGTTATATACTAAGGTACCAGGACACTGGTGCTGAGCTGTTATATACTAAGGTACCAGGACACTGGTGCTGAGCTGTTATATACTAAGGTACCAGGACACTGGTGCTGAGCTGTTATATACTAAGGTACCAGGACACTGGTACTGAGCTGTTATATACTAAGGTACCAGGACACTGGTGCTGAGCTGTTATATACTAAGGTACCAGGACACTGGTGCTGAGCTGTTATATACTAAGGTACCAGGACACTGGTGCTGAGCTGTTATATACTAAGGTACCAGGACACTGGTGCTGAGCTGTTATATACTAAGGTACCAGGACACTGGTACTGAGCTGTTATATACTAAGGTACCAGGACACTGGTACTGAGCTGTTATATACTAAGGTACCAGGACACTGGTGCTGAGCTGTTATATACTAAGGTACCAGGACACTGGTGCTGAGCTGTTATATACTAAGGTACCAGGACACTGGTGCTGAGCTGTTATATACTAAGGTACCAGGACACTGGTACTGAGCTGTTATATACTAAGGTACCAGGACACTGGTACTGAGCTGTTATATACTAAGGTACCAGGACACTGGTACTGAGCTGTTATATACTAAGGTACCAGGACACTGGTGCTGAGCTGTTATATACTAAGGTACCAGGACACTGGTACTGAGCTGTTATATACTAAGGTACCAGGACACTGGTGCTGAGCTGTTATATACTAAGGTACCAGGACACTGGTGCTGAGCTGTTATATACTAAGGTACCAGGACACTGGTACTGAGCTGTTATATACTAAGGTACCAGGACACTGGGGCTGAGCTGTTATATACTAAGGTACCAGGACACTGGGGCTGAGCTGTTATATACTAAGGTACCAGGACACTGGTGCTGAGCTGTTATATACTAAGGTACCAGGACACTGGTGCTGAGCTGTTATATACTAAGGTACCAGGACACTGGTGCTGAGCTGTTATATACTAAGGTACCAGGACACTGGTGCTTAGCTGTTATATACTAAGGTACCAGGACACTGGTGCTGAGCTGTTATATACTAAGGTACCAGGACACTGGTGCTGAGCTGTTATATACTAAGGTACCAGGACACTGGTGCTGAGCTGTTATATACTAAGGTACCAGGACACTGGTGCTGAGCTGTTATATACTAAGGTACCAGGACACTGGTGCTGAGCTGTTATATACTAAGGTACCAGGACACTGGTGCTGAGCTGTTATATACTAAGGTACCAGGACACTGGTGCTGAGCTGTTATATACTAAGGTACCAGGACACTGGTGCTGAGCTGTTATATACTAAGGTACCAGGACACTGGGGCTGAGCTGTTATATACTAAGGTACCAGGACACTGGTGCTGAGCTGTTATACACTAAGGTACCAGGACACTGGTGCTGAGCTGTTATATACTAAGGTACCAGGACACTGGTGCTGATCTGTTATATACTAAGGTACCAGGACACTGGTGCTGAGCTGTTATATACTAAGGTACCAGGACACTGGTGCTGAGCTGTTATATACTAAGGTACCAGGACACTGGTGCTGAGCTGTTATATACTAAGGTACCAGGACACTGGTGCTGAGCTGTTATATACTAAGGTACCAGGACACTGGTGCTGAGTTGTTATATACTAAGGTACCAGGACACTGGTGCTGAGCTGTTATATACTAAGGTACCAGGACACTGGTGCTGAGCTGTTATATACTAAGGTACCAGGACACTGGTGCTGAGCTGTTATATACTAAGGTACCAGGACACTGGTGCTGAGCTGTTATATACTAAGGTACCAGGACACTGGTGCTGAGCTGTTATATACTAAGGTACCAGGACACTGGTGCTGAGCTGTTATATACTAAGGTACCAGGACACTGGTGCTGAGCTGTTATATACTAAGGTACCAGGACACTGGTGCTGAGCTGTTATATACTAAGGTACCAGGACACTGGTGCTGAGCTGTTATATACTAAGGTACCAGGACACTGGTGCTGAGCTGTTATATACTAAGGTACCAGGACACTGGTGCTGAGCTGTTATATACTAAGGTACCAGGACACTGGTGCTGAGTTGTTATATACTAAGGTACCAGGACACTGGTGCTGAGCTGTTATATACTAAGGTACCAGGACACTGGTGCTGAGCTGTTATATACTAAGGTACCAGGACACTGGTGCTGAGCTGTTATATACTAAGGTACCAGGACACTGGTGCTGAGCTGTTATATACTAAGGTACCAGGACACTGGTGCTGAGCTGTTATATACTAAGGTACCAGGACACTGGTGCTGAGCTGTTATATACTAAGGTACCAGGACACTGGTGCTGAGCTGTTATATACTAAGGTACCAGGACACTGGTGCTGAGCTGTTATATACTAAGGTACCAGGACACTGGTGCTGAGCTGTTATATACTAAGGTACCAGGACACTGGTGCTGAGCTGTTATATACTAAGGTACCAGGACACTGGTGCTGAGCTGTTATATACTAAGGTACCAGGACACTGGTGCTGAGCTGTTATATACTAAGGTACCAGGACACTGGTGCTGAGCTGTTATATACTAAGGTACCAGGACACTGGTGCTGAGCTGTTATATACTAAGGTACCAGGACACTGGTGCTGAGCTGTTATATACTAAGGTACCAGGACACTGGTGCTGAGGCAGAACAACTGCTCTCTTATGTGACGGTGACACTTCACAATAAGCTGTTTATAAAGGGTTCATAAAGGATTTGTAATGACATTATTAAGACTAACTAACTATCTCATGTGTTAGCAAAAGTTGTGATAACTAGCTAACCCCCTTTAATCTGTGGTAGCTAACTATTAGTGTTAGCAAGTAATGTTATTAGTATTAGTAGTATTAGTATCATTAGCGTTACCAGAGGTCAATAAATAAACTCATTAATACAGTAGGTATCTTTTCACCAGTTATAAAGCTAACTCATTAATACAGTAGGTATCTTTTCACCGGTTAAAAAGGTAACTCATTAATACAGTAGGTATATTTTCACCGGTTAAAAAGGTAACTCATTAATACAGTAGGTATATTTTCACCGGTTAAAAAGCTAACTCATTAATACAGTAGGTATCTTTTCCACACCCCAGTCCTAACCTGAGTCCCAACCCCAGCTCTAACCTCAGTCCATCCCCAGCTCTAACCTGAGTCCCAACCTCAGCCCTAACCTCAGTCCCAACCTCAGCCCTAACCTCAGTCCATCCCCAGCTCTAACCTGAGTCCCAACCTCAGCCCTAACCTCAGTCCCAACCTCAGCCCTAACCTCAGTTCCAACTCCCAGTCCCAGTTCCGGCCTCAGTCACAGCTTCAACCCAGTGTAGACCAAATCTGTATCGTGTCCAACCAGAGGCCAATAAATCACCAAGGCAAAACTGTGTCATATTCCATATTCTAATGTATTGTACTGGTATGAACCCGGAGAGAGAGAAGCATTACGTAGATGGTCACCATGTAGACAAAACATAGAGTCTAGAGACAGAACAAGACTAGCTACACACCTAGACATTTATAATGTAGACACTACACACCTAGACATTTATAATGTAGACACTACACACCTAGACATTTATAATGTAGACACTACACACCTAGATATTTATAATGTAGACACTACACACCTAGACATTTATAATGTAGACACTACACACCTAGACATTTATAATGTAGACACTACACACCTAGACATTTATAATGTAGACACTACACACCTAGACATTTATAATGTAGACACCACACACCTAGACATTTATAATGTAGACACTACACACCTAGACATTTATAATGTAGACACTACACACCTAGATATTTATAATGTAGACACTACACACCTAGATATTTATACTGTAGACACTACACACCTAGACATTTATAATGTAGACACTACACACCTAGACATTTATAATGTAGACACCACACACCTAGACATTTATAATGTAGACACTACACACCTAGACATTTATAATGTAGACACTACAAAACCTAGACATTTATAATGTAGACACTATCTCCACATATCACCATGGAAGCTGTAATAATGGAACTATATATCCACATATCACCATGGAAGCTGTAATAATGGATAACTAAACATTTACTCATACTTCTGAAACATGAGGGGTCGTGTCAAACTGTCTGACTATGCGTTGACCGGGTGGGTCAGGTGTGGTTATAGAAAGGGTTAAAGGTTGGTGAGGGGTCGTGTCAAAGTGTCTGACTGTGCGTTGACCGGGTGGTCAGGTGTGGTTATAGAAAGGGTTAAAGGTTGGTGAGGGGTCGTGTCAAAGTGTCTGACTGTGCGTTGACCGGGTGGGTCAGGTGTGGCTATAGAAAGGGTTAAGGGTTGGTAGGGGGTTGTGGGTCAGGTGTGGCTATAGAAAGGGTTAAGGGTTGGTGAGGGGTCGTGGGTCAGGTGTGGCTATGGAAACTGACTGCTGAACCTATCAGTCACCTCACACTACGGGTCGGCTACAGGCTGAGGAACTATCACCAACATTTCACCGCAATAAAAAGGTAAAAATAAAAATAAAGACATTATTTTCTGCTTTCAGAGAGGAAATGAGAGGTGAAACACTGCTAGTGTTCCTCAACAATACATCCTGTTAATAATCTCCTGTCTCACAGCCGGAGCCTCTTAACAAGATCACTTCAAGGGGAATAAGCTGATAGAAATAATGAATGTGGAAAAGAGGGAGGGAGAGAGAAAGTAACCCCAAAAATATATCCCTGTTTCAGCATAATTACTGATATGCTGATATGAGAGAGAGAGAGAGCGAGAGAGAGAGAGAGAGGGAGAGAGAGAGGGAGAGAGAGAGACAGAGACAGAGACAGAGACAGAGACAGAAGGATAGGGGTGGTGAGGGGGAAGAGAGAGAGAAGAAAGAAGGAGAGACTCGGAGAGGGGGAAGAGAGAGAGAGACAGAGATAGAGAGGGATTCCCCAAAGAGCAGACCAACAGCAGAAATAAGAAGGAAATAGCTGACCTCTGACCTCTACTGGAGAACATACACTGTGGGTCATATTCTGGACTGTAGGATCAGTGAACATAGCTGACCCCTGACCTCTACTGGAGAACATAGATACTGTGGGTCATATTCTGGACTGTAGGATCAGTGAACATAGCTGACCCCTGACCTCTACTGGAGAACATAGACCACACACAGAAACATTATGTCAGAGAAGAGATCGGGGGGGAAAAAATAGGGAAGTGGACAGAAAGAGAAGAGAGAAAGAGAGAGATGGGAAAGGGTAGATAGAAGGGGTGGATAGATAGAGGGGATTGGGAATAAGAGATAGATAGAATGAGAGAGAGAGGGAGAGACAGAAAGATAATATATTCACTTTATATATTATCTACCTCACTTGCTTTGGCAATGTTAACACGTTTCCCATGCCAATAAAGCCCTTGAATTGAATTGAATGGAATTGAATTGAAAGAGAGAGCGAGAAAGAGAGTGAAAGAGAGAGAGCGAGAGAGAAAGAGACAGAGTGAAGGAGAGGGAGAGACAGAGAGAGACAGAGAGAGCGAGGGAGAGAGAAGGAGAAACAGAGAGAGAGAGAGAGAGTGGGTGAGAGAGAGAGAGAAAGAGACAGAGCGAGGAAGAGACAGAGAGAGCGAGGGAGAGAGAGAACGAGAGAGAACGAGAATGAGTGAAAGAGAGAGAGAGAGAGGACCAGGGTGGCTTAAACAATGGTGAAGGGAGGTAAAGTCCTGATACCTCGTAGACCAGGCTGAGAAACACTAGATAATTGGCCCTCCATGCACGACTCTAAAATTACAACAGTCTGCTAACACAATCTCATAAACAGGTAGTGTCCCACATGGCAGCCTAAATCCTATTTAGTGCACTATAGAGGGAAAAGAGACCTATGGTCCTGGTCTAAAGTAGTGCACTATATAGGGAACAGGGAACCACTTGGAAGGTAGACCAAGTCTCCCAGAGTGTGGTTAGTATGCTGGGGGCCGGCTGAGCTGGGTGACTGTCAACAATGACACAACACTGCTTTAAAGAGATGAAAACACACACACACACACACACACACACACACACACACACACACACACACACACACACACACACACACACACACACACACACAGGGACACACATAGACACACACACACACACACACACACACACCTGTGAGGCAGCAGGCGTATCTTTCACGGTGGCTTGATGCAGCAAGGTGAGGTATTGACTGATTGAATGCGGAGGCATGGAGGGAGGAGAACTATAAGTCAGGCTACCGACACGAGATGCTCACAAACTATCCCACACACACAAACACACACACACATACACACACAGAGACACACACAGAGACACACACACACACACAGACATAGAGACACACGCACATACACACACAGAGACACACACAGAGACACACACATACACACACAGAGACACACACACAAACACACAAACACACACAAACACACACACACACACACACACACACACACACACACACACTAGTCTCAGCTAGGACCCACACTGTCAGACCTGTTCACTGTCAGACCTGTTCACCATCAGACCTGTTCACCATCAGACCTGTTCACCGTCAGACCTGTTCACCGTCAGACCTGTTCACCGTCAGACCTGTTCACTGTCAGACCTGTTCACCATCAGACCTGTTCACCGTCAGACCTGTTCACCGTCAGACCTGTTCACCGTCAGACCTGTTCACCGTCAGACCTGTTCACCGTCAGACCTGTTCACCGTCAGACCTGTTCACCATCAGACCTGTTCACCATCAGACCTGTTCACCATCAGACCTGTTCACCATCGGACCTGTTCACCATCAGACCTGTTCACCATCAGACCTGTTCACCATCAGACCTGTTCACCATCAGACCTGTTCACCATCGGACCTGTTCACCATCGGACCTGTTCACCATCAGACCTGTTCACCATCAGACCTGTTCACTATCAGACCTGTTCACCATCAGACCTGTTCACCATCAGACCTGTTCACTATCAGACCTGTTCACCATCAGACCTGTCAAAGCTGCAGTCTAATTTAAAGACCTTGAAAGCTTCACATATAGGCTGTGTTTGAAACCTCCACTCTCCTCTCCTCACTCATTCTTCTACTTCTCCCTGCCTCCCTCCCACCCTCCCTCCCTCCCTGTCTCCCTGTCTCCCTCCCTGCCTCCCTACCTACCTCCCTCCCTCCCGGCCTCCCTGCCTCCCTGCCTCCCGTCCTCCCTGCCTCCCTTCCTGCCTCCCTTCCTGCCTCCCTCCGTTCCTACATCCCTTCCTGCCTCCCTACCTCCCTACCTCCCTACCTACCTCCCTCCCTGCCTCCCTTCCTGCCTCCCTGCCTCCCTACCTCCCTCCCATCCCCCCTCCCTACCTCCCTACCTACCTCACTCCCTCCCTGCCTCCCTACCTCCCTGCCTCCCTACCTCCCTACCTCCCTTCCTGCCTCCCTACCTCCCTACCTCCCTCCCTACCTCCCTCCCTGCCTCCCTTCCTGCCTCCCTGCCTCCCTCCCTGCCTCCCTCCCATCCCCCCTCCCTACCTCTCTACCTACCTCACTCCCTCCCTGCCTCCCTACCTCCCTTCCTGCCTCCCTTCCTCCCTGCCTCCCTCCCTCCCTACCTCCCTCCCTACCTCCCTCCCTGCCTCCCTACCTCCCTCCCTGCCTCCCTCCCAACCTCCCTACCTCCCTTCCTGCCTCCCTTCCTCCCTGCCTCCCTCCCTCCCTACCTCCCTCCCTACCTCCCTCCCTGCCTCCCTTCCTGCCTCCCTACCTGCCTCCCTCCCATCCCCCCTCCCTACCTCCCTACCTACCTCACTCCCTCCCTGCCTCCCTACCTCCCTCCCTGCCTCCCTACCTCCCTACCGCCCTGCCTCCCTCCCTGGCTACCTTGATTTTCTCCTCACTCTGTTCTCAACTATGCTGCCTGCCTGTGAGAGGGACCTGAAATGCATGTGAGGACACAGACAGAGGAGGGAAGTCTCTTTAGAGTATCAAAGGGAAGGCACGCCCCACACACACACACACACACACACACACACACACACAAACACACATCCACAAACACACACAGCAGAGCGTTTGTCTAGAGTATCAAAGTGAACAGTGGCTGTTGTAATGATGAGAGGATCAGTGTTATCCCTGAACTGTGTTAACCATCATATACCCAGGTCTGGAAGGCTGTAATCAGCAGCTGTGTCTCTGATTCAGGTCATTGACAGGCCTTTCTCTCCCCCTCCATCTCTCCCTTTCTCCTTCCTGCTCCCCCCCTCTCCTTCCTGCTCCCACCCTCTCCCCCTCTCCTTCCGTCTCCCCCTCTCCTTCCTGCTCCCCCCCTCTTCTTCCTGCTCTCCCTCTCTCCTTCCTGCTCCCCCCCCTCCTTCCTGCTCCCCCTTCTCCTTCCTGCTCCCCCCCTCTCCTTCCTGCTCCCCCCCTCTATCTCTCCCTCTCTCCTTCCTGCTCCCCCCCTCTCCTCCCCGCTCCCCCCCTCTATCTCTCCCTCTCTCCTTCCTGCTCCCCCCCTCTCCTCCCCGCTCCCCCCCTCTATCTCTCCCTCTCTCATTCCTGCTCCCCCCCTCTCCTCCCTGCTCCCCCCCTCTATCTCTCCCTCTCTCCTTCCTGCTCCCCCCCTCTCCTCACCGCTCCCCCCCTCTATCTCTCCCTCTCTCCTTCCTGCTCCCCCTCTCTATCTCCTTTGAAGTTTCTACTCTTAATAATAATATGGCTGATTAGTAGGGTGAATCTTTCTCTCTGGCTGCTGTTTATGTAACAGCGGCAGAAGCCTCTTAAAGCTGCAGCACACTGAGAGAAAGACACAGAGAGAGAGAAAGACACACAGAGAGAGAGAAAGACACACACAGAGAGAGAGACACACACACACAGAGAGAGAGAGACACACAGAGAGAAAGACACACAGAGAGAGAGACACACACACAGAGAGAGAGAGACACACACACAGAGAGAGAGAGAGACACACACAGAGAGAGAGAGAGACACACACACAGAGAGAGAGAGAGACACACACACACAGAGAGAGAGAGACACACACACAGAGAGAGAGAGAGACACACACACAGAGAGAGAGAGAGACACACACACAGAGAGAGAGAGAGACACACACACAGAGAGAGAGAGACACACACACAGAGAGAGAGAGAGACACACACACAGAGAGAGAGACACACACACACACAGAGAGAGAGAGACACACACACACACAGAGAGAGAGAGACACACACAGAGAGAGAGAGACACACACAGAGAGAGAGAGAGAGAGAGAGAGAGAGAGAGAGAGAGAGAGAGAGAGAGAGAGAGAGAGAGAGAGAGAGAGAGAGAGAGAGAGACACACAGAGAGAGAGACAGAGAGAGAGACAGAGAGAGCGAGAGAGAGAGAGAGAGAGAGAGAGAGAGAGAGAGAGAGAGAGCTGTATGTATGTACGTACGTATGTATGTGTGAGTCCAGGAGTCCAGGACCAGTGGTAGGCTGCTAGGACCCTCTCCTATACTGAGCCCAGGACCAGTGGTAGGCTGCTAGGACCCTCTCCTACACTGAGCCCAGGACCAGTGGTAGGCTGCTAGGACCCTCTCCTACACTGAGCCCAGGACCAGTGGTAGGCTGCTAGGACCCTCTCCTACACTGAGTGGTAGGCTGCTAGGACCCTCTCCTACACTGAGTGGTAGGCTGCTAGGACCCTCTCCTACACTGAGCCCAGGACCAGTGGTAGGCTGCTAGGACCCTCTCCTATACTGAGCCCAGGACCAGTGGTAGGCTGCTAGGACCCTCTCCTATACTGAGCCCAGGACCAGTGGTAGGCTGCTAGGACCCTCTCCTACACTGAGCCCAGGACCAGTGGTAGGCTGCTAGGACCCTCTCCTACACTGAGCCCAGGACCAGTGGTAGGCTGCTAGGACCCTCTCCTACACTGAGTGGTAGGCTGCTAGGACCCTCTCCTACACTGAGTGGTAGGCTGCTAGGACCCTGTCCTACACTGAGTGGTAGGCTCCCACACTTTCCATGCATCCCCCTCTTTCCCTCTCCTCCTGCCTTCATATCGCTCCATCTGTCTCTAGTTGTCCATCCCTCTCTTTTCCTCTCCTCCTTCCTTCATATCTCTCCCTCTCTCTAGTTGTCCATCCCTCTCTTTCCCTCTCCTCCTGCCTTCATATCTCTCCCTCTGTCTCTAGTTGTCCATCCCTCTCTTTCCCTCTCCTCCTGCCTTCATATCTCTCCCTCTGTCTCTAGTTGTCCATCCCTCTCTTTCCCTCTCCTCCTGCCTTCATATCTCTCCCTCTGTCTCTAGTTGTCCATCCCTCTCTTTCCCTCTCCTCCTTCCTTCATATCTCTCCCTCTGTCTCTAGTTGTCCATCCCTCTCTTTCCCTCTCATCCTTCCTTCATATCTCTCCCTCTGTCTCTAGTTGTCCATCCCTCTCTTTCCCTCTCCTCCTTCCTTCCTATCTCTCCCTCTGTCTCATAAATAAACATTGCTTCTGCAGCCTGTATTGGTGTGTGTGGGCGAGCAACAGGCACATTACTGTGTGTGTGTATGTGTTCGCGCCTGTGTGTGTGTTTGTCTGCACCTGTGTACAGTATGTATGTGTGCACATGCATGTTTGCACACACAAATGTTTTGCGAGTTGGTGAATTCTAAACATTACTGCATTACCCTAGTTGTCTGTCTACCACAACAATACCGCATTATCCTGGTTGTCTGTCTACCACAGCATTACTTCATTATCCTGGTTGTCTGTCTACCACAACATTACTGCATTACCCTGGTTGTCTGTCTGCCACAACAATACTGCATTATCCTGATTGTCTGTCTACCACAGCATAACTGCATTACCCTGGTTGTCTGTCTACCACAGCATTACTTCATTATCCTGGTTGTCTGTCTACCACAACATAACTTGCATTATCCTGATTGTCTGTCTACCACAGCATTACTTCATTATCCTGGTTGTCTGTCTACCACAACATCACTGCATTATCCTGGTTGTCTGTCTGCCACAACATAACTGCATTATCCTGATTGTCTGTCTACCACAACATTACTACATTACCCTGGTTGTCTGTCTGCCACAACATAACTGCATTATCCTGATTGTCTGTCTGCCACAACATAACTGCATTAGGTTTGGGTTAGGAGAAGGTAAGCTGGTCCTAAATGTTATGTCTGTCTAACCTATGTGTGACTAGGGGGAATCTTAATTGTGTTCCTTCCGTCCTCTCGTCATTTCCATCTCAAACAACATTGGAGGAACAGGTCAGAGGTTCTGCCCCCTCGGCTCTTCTCCTCCAATGGGATTTGGTAAAAGAAGCGAGGAGAGAGGACATACAAGTGAGATTCGTAGGAGCTGCAGTCTCCAGTGGTGAGGACGCCGCCTGCTGTGAATGGTGATGTGGCGCCATCTGTTGGTGAGCAAGGGGAAACACAGCAGTGGGAGGTGGTAGAGGTGAGGAGCAGAGCACGACCTATCCATAGACTCAGATGTTAGGATCTCTGTGGGCCTATCCTTGTCTGGCTACTAGCACATGCACAGCTTGCTAGCTATTCATATCGGCTACACACGCAGAGTGAATCTGACTGTCCAGCTGTCCATGCAGAGTGTATCTTAGTGTCATGGACAGAGTTGGGGCAGACAATGTAATTCAGGACCACGGACAGCTCTCATTAGAACATAGTTCGGGCAGAGAATATACTTCAGGACCACGGACAGCTCCCATTAGACCAGAGTCAGTACAGACAATATACTTCAGGACCACGGACAGCTCCCACTAGAACAGAGTCAGTACAGAGAATACACTTCAGGACCACGGACAGCTCCCATTAGAACAGAGTTAGGTCAGAGAATACACTTCAGGACCACGGACAGCTCCCATTAGAACAGAGTCCGGGCAGAGAATTAGAACAGAGTTAGGGCAGAGAATACACTTCAGGACCACGGACAGCTCCCATTAGACCAGAGTCAGTACAGACAATACACTTCAGGACCATGGACAGCTCCCACTAGAACAGAGTCAGTACAGAGAATACACTTCAGGACCACGGACAGCTCCCATTAGAACAGAGTCAGTACAGAGAATACACTTCAGGACCACGGACAGCTCCCATTAGACCAGAGTCAGTACAGAGAATACACTTCAGGACCACGGACAGCTCCCATTAGAACAGAGTCAGTACAGAGAATACACTTCAGGACCACGGACAGCTCCCATTAGACCAGAGTCAGTACAGAGAATACACTTCAGGACCACGGACAGCTCCCATTAGAACAGAGTCAGTACAGAGAATACACTTCAGGACCACGGACAGCTCCCATTAGACCAGAGTCAGTACAGAGAATACACTTCAGGACCACGGACAGCTCCCATTAGAACAGAGTCAGTACAGACAATATACTTCAGGACCACGGACAGCTCCCATTAGAACAGAGTTAGGGCAGAGAATACACTTCAGGACCACGGACAGCTCCCATTAGACCAGAGTCAGTACAGACAATATACTTCAGGACCACGGACAGCTCCCATTAGAACAGAGTCCGGCAGAGAATTAGAACAGAGTTAGGGCAGAGAAGACCTACTGAGGAGTAAAGACGGCTCCAATATATCTCTGTAACAGAGAAGCTATGAGCCTAAAAACACCACAATGCCACAATCTAGTCCCTGTTTCTCTCTCTCTCTCTCTCTAAACACAATATATAAAGTTTCTGATCAGAACAATATCTCTCCCTCTCCATCTCTGTTTTCCTCCTCTGGCTTTGACTTGCCTTTGATTTCAACAGACCCCAAAAACTAGGCGGAATAATAACACCCTCTATAATCACAGAGCAGGGAACAAGCAAGATTCAGTACTGATGAGGAGGAGGATGAGGAATATGAAGAGGAGGAGAAGGAAGAGGAGGATGAGAAAGGAGAGAAGATGATGGAGGAGGAGGAGGAGGAGAGAAGATGATAGAGGAGGAGGAGGATGACAAGGAGGAGGAGAAGAAGGAAGAGAGAACCCAGAGGAATATGTTTTCAGTCTCTCTACATCACAACACCAACCTTCAGACTTCTACATAGTTTCAAACTATTTATCTCTCTCTCTTTCTTTTCTTTCTGTCAGAGCCTCAGTAAACATACAACACCTTCACATTAAGGAGATATCAACGGTGAAAATAAGACAGAGAGAAACAGACAAACTAAGAAAGAGAAAAGACAGAGATAAAATGCTTTTGGTTGAACACACTGAGAAAGAGTGTTAGTTGAATCCAGGAAGTGAACTGTCCTGTCTGTTGTATATCTTTCACCCTTTAATCTCCCCCTGCTACACTTACCCTCCATCATCTCTCCTGTTCTCTTCTTTAATCTCCCCCTGCTACACTTACCCTCCATCATCTCTCCTGTTCTCTTCTTTAATCTCCCCCTGCTACACTTACCCTCCATCATCTCTTCTGTTCTCTTCTTTAATCTCCCCCTGCTACACTTACCCTCCATCATCTCCCCTGTTCTCTTCTTTAATCTCCCCCTGCTACACTTACCCTCCATCATCTCTTCTGTTCTCTTCTTTAATCTCCCCCTGCTACACTTACCCTCCATCATCTCTCCTGTTCTCTTCTTTAATCTCCCCCTGCAACACTTACCCTCCATCATCTCTTCTGTTCTCTTCTTTAATCTCCCCCTGCTACACTTACCCTCCATCATCTCTCCTCTGCTTTAATATCCCCCTGCTACACTTACCCTCCATCATCTCTCCTCTGCTTTAATCTCCCCCTGCTACACTTACCCTCCATCATCTCTTCTGTTCTCTTCTTTAATCTCCCCCTGCTACACTTACCCTCCATCATCTCTCCTCTGCTTTAATATCCCACTGCTACACTTACCCTCCATCATCTCTTCTGTTCTCTTCTTTACTCTCCCCCTGCAACACTTACCCTCCATCATCTCTTCTGTTCTCTTCTTTAATCTCCCCCTGCTACACTTACCCTCCATCATCTCTCCTCTGCTTTAATATCCCCCTGCTACACTTACCCTCCATCATCTCTCCTCTGCTTTAATCTCCCCCTGCTACACTTACCCTCCATCATCTCTTCTGTTCTCTTCTTTAATCTCCCCCTGCTACACTTACCCTCCATCATCTCTCCTCTGCTTTAATATCCCACTGCTACACTTACCCTCCATCATCTCTTCTGTTCTCTTCTTTACTCTCCCACTGCTACACTTACCCTCCATCATCTCTCCTGTTCTCTTCTTTAATATCCCCCTGCTACACTTACCCTCCATCATCTCCCCTGTTCTCTTCTTTAATCTCCCCCTGCTACACTTACCCTCCATCATCTCCCCTGTTCTCTTCTTTAATCTCCCCCTGCTACACTTACCCTCCATCATCTCCCCTGTTCTCTTCTTTAATCTCCCACTGCTACACTTACCCTCCATCATCTCTTCTGTTCTCTTCTTTACTCTCCCCCTGCTACACTTACCCTCCATCATCTCTCCTCTGCTTTAATCTCCCCCTGCTACACTTACCCTCCATCATCTCTTCTGTTCTTTCATCTCCCACTGCTACACTTACCCTCCATCATCTCTTCTCTTCTTTAATCTCCCCCTGCTACACTTACCCTCCATCATCTCTCCTCTTCTTTAATCTCCCCCTGCTACACTTACCCTCCATCATCTCTTCTGTTCTCTTCTTTAATCTCCCCCTGCTACACTTACCCTCCATCATC